>NW_017385987.1:621820-647922 GCF_000237925.1 Schistosoma mansoni | reverse complement strand
GAGCAGGACTTCCCTGGCAGAGGCTATATATTCGCGTGGCCATGTGAGAGCATTTTGAGAGGGAGAGTGGACTCTCCCCACTCTCGGCCGTACCAGGGCATTTGGGGGCAATAAGTGCTTATATATCTAGGTGGAATTAAGAAAAGACTTAAACTATTCGGATAATTAAAATAACCCATTGTGTCATTGAACAAAACCAAGCAGGATTCAGTGAAGAAAAATCTTTTCGATGTAATCATTTACTTAGGCTTTGCATTCGTATTTATAGTTGTATGGTAATATATGTCTATAAAAGGATAGGAAAGATTGCATCATAAAGTGATTCGAGACTCCAACTATCATCGTTGGCCTTACAAAGCGACTCAGGACTCAGTGGCCGAGTGGATAACGCGATGGCGTTTGAAGCGAGGGTACTGGGTTCGAGTCCCAGAGTGAACATCAACTCTGAGATGCAGGTACATCCAGCTGACGAGTCCCAAATAGGACGAAACGCGCGTCCTGGATTCCACTGCTAGCCACTATCCATCTGCCCCCAAATGCCCTGGTACGGCCGAGAGTGGGGAGAGTCCACTCTCCCTCTCAAAATGCTCTCACATGGCCACGCGAATATATAGCCTCTGCCAGGGAAGTCCTACTCACTGCCTTCTCGTGGCGGGGGTGTTGTTTACGAAAGTGAGAGGACGAAAAGCGAATGTCCGGCGCTTTAACCGGGTTGGTGGACACGGAGGGTCCACCTAGGGGAGTTGGAAAACCCTGATTCCAAACCAATGGTGCACATGGGCTCCAGTATCCTGATGGAACGAATGGCGAATGAACCTATTGTTGGTCACCGGCTACCATGGGACTGCATCTCCTCACGATGCTCCACTGCCTTGTGGATCAGACCTTTAGGTCAAAGGCTCGGGGTGTGGCCCCCTAAGAAAACCACCCGCTTCGGTTTGGGCACCCGGGCAGTATCACAGCCCACACACAAATGAAATGATGAATTCTATTGACGATACTATTCTCGCTCATACTAGAAGCAAGACAATTTACACTATTATTATTATTACCATTATAATAATAATAATTATTATTATTATTATTACTATTATTTACTACGTTGCTTTTTCACTCCCTTTATTCCCAAATTGTGTATCCTTCCTTTCCAACTTATGCAGTAGCTCACCCATGGTGGAAACTCTGTCCTATCTAAACGATCTCCAGTCACTGTCTGGTTGAAAGTGAATGCTTCCACCGATTACGAATACTGAAGCAGTCTTTCTGAAACCACGTACGCCGTTCAAGCTGGCTTCCTTCAACGTTCGCACACTAATGCAGATCGGATAACAGATGGGACTGGCTATGTCTTTAGAAAGTCTTAATGTTGATGTTTGCTGTCTATCCGAGACCCGTATTCAAGACTCTAGTGAAGTACTACAAATTCGCTCTCCATCTGTCGCTTCGAAAAGCTTGTTTCACGTGCGCTTATCCGGGGACTCTGTGGCATCTTCGTCCGGTCTTGCAGGCGTTAGTGTTGCACTAAGCGCTAGGGCTGAGGCAGCACTAATCGATTGGATCCCCATTAACAGTCGGTTATGTGCTGTTAGATTAGAAAGTTCCATCAAAGTGAGAAGAAACCGGCGTGAGAAACGGTGTCTTTTCGTCATCTCCGCCTATGCCCCGACAGATTTCAGCCCGGATGCAATCAAGGATGAGTTTTACCACCAGTTAACAGTTCTTCTCCAGAAAGCGCGTTCGACAGATATTGTAGTATTAGCCGGAGACTTTAATGCTCAGGTCGGGCGTCTAGGCACAGAAGAGAGTCGTTTAGGTGGCCGATGGGGACTTGTTGGTCGCAGGACAGATAACGGGGACCGTTTGCTGCAACTGTGCACAGACCACAACCTGTTTCTGGCTAGCACTAACTTCCGGCACAGTCATCGCCGGTGTGCCACCTGGCGTCCTCCCTCTGCATCTCAAGCCTGGACTCAGATTGATCACATCGCGATCAGCTACCGCTGGCGTGGTTGTGTACAAGACTGCCTCTCCTTTTGGAGTACCTATCTGGAGTCTGATCATGCCCTGGTCTGCGCCAATCTCACCTTACTTTTCAGTGGCCGAAGGATTGACCACCACCAACGGATCGATGTTAGTAAACTGGCTGCAACTTCTGTTGCAAGTAAGTATCGAGCGGAGCTAGCTTCTAGGCTAGCTACCACCCCACCGAAAAGTATAGATGAGCATTGGTTGCATCTTCACGACGCCATGAAAATGGCGAGTAAAGTCGCTTGCGGCTTCGCGAAACGTCCCGCTTACAAGCACTGGGTTTCTTCTGGCTCCTTACAACTGATGGAAGCCCGTCGGTCTACTCCGGGTGACCGTGAGTTTGACCACAAACGAAGGCTGTTACGTAATGAAATCGGGCAAAGCTTGCGTAAGGACCGAGAAGCCTGGTCGGAGCGTGCTAATGAGATGGAAGCAGAAGCTGCATCTGGTAACTACTGGAAGCTCTTCCAACTCATCCGAGCCACTGGCAGCAAGAAGTCTAGTGTGAGTGAAACAATCTACGAGGATGACGGGATGCCAATCACTAACATCTCTCGACGTCTTGGACGATGGGCGGAATTTTTCGAAGGGCAGTTCAACTGGCCTGCTGCTCCAGCAACATCAACCAGTTTGTCCTGCCCCCCATGGCTGGTGACGACTGATCCACCAAACGAGGCGGAAGTCCGCAAGGAACTCCAACTCTTGAAGCGCTACAAATCACCTGGCCCAGATGACTTACCTCCGGCTCTTTTTAAAGATGGTGGTGACTTTATGGCTAAGGAACTGACGGTGTTGTTTGCAAAGGTTTGGGAGCAAGAAAGTGTTCCAACATCATGGAGTGAGTCAATAGTCGTCCCTATCTTTAAAAAGGGTTCACGTTGTTCCTGTAACAACTATCGGGGGATAAGTCTACTTCCGACTGCGTCCAAACTATAGGCTTCTGCCATACTTCGTAGGTTGTTTAAAACCCGAGAACGATTGACTCGCAAGGAGCAGGCTGGTTTTCGTTCTGGTCGAGGATGCATTGATCACATATGCACCCTCCGCCAAATGTTAGAACACCGTCATACTTATCGCAGGCCAACAATCGTATTGTTTCTTGGTATCGGGGCTGCCTTTGATCCGTTGGACAGGACTGTCCTCTGGGATTGTCTATTAAAGAATGGTGTGCCTGAGAAGTTTATTAACATCTTAAAAGCCCTGTATACAAACACCTCAGGCAGAGTGAGGGCATACAACCACCTTTCTCCCTTGTTTCATTCGAGCAGTAGGGTTAGGCAGTGTTGCCCGATCTCACCGTTCCTCTTCAACTTTGCCATCGATGACATCCTGGAAACAGCTCTGATGGATGTAAGTAATGGCGGTGTGGATATGTTGCCTGGAGAACGACTTCTCGACCTTGAGTATGCGGATGATATTTTCTTACTGTGCGATAATGCCCAAGGCATGCAATCCGCACTTAATCAGTTGGCAATCAGTGTCCGCAGGTACGTCATGTGCTTTGCACCCTCCAAGTGCAAAGTACTCCTACAAGACTGGCAGGATTCTCATCCTGTACTCACCCTGGATGGTGAGCAGATTGAAGTAGTTGAGAAGTTCGTGTATCTAGGTAGCTATATAAGTGCTGGTGGTGGCGTGAGTGATGAGATTGATGCACGTATAAGGAAAGCCAGAGCGGCTTATGCCAATCTGGGCCATCTTTGGCGCCTTCGTGATGTTAGTCTGGCTGTAAAAGGTCGGATCTACAACGCGTCGGTGAGAGCAGTTTTGCTCTATGCTTGTGAAACCTGGCCTCTCCGAGTTGAGGATGTTAGATGTCTCTCTGTGTTCGATCATCGTTGTCTCCGAAGGATTGCTGACATACAGTGGCAACACCATGTTAGTAATGCAGAGGTTCGGCATCGTGTGTTCGGGCGCAGAGACGATAATTCAATTGGTGTCACCATCTTGAAACACCTACTTCGGTGGCTTGGACATGTTTTACGAATGTCGTCCCAGAGACTTCCACGTCGTGCATTATTTGCCGTCCCTGGGACTGGTTGGAAAAAGCGGAGAGGAGGTCAGTGTATGACATGGTGTCGTGGCATGAAAGAAAGCTGCAAAGAGCTAGCTTCTGTTGGTCCTTCACGACTCCCTGGATGGGGTCCGAGAGATGGTGCAACACAGTGGCTAGAGACGTTATCGGATATGGCTCAGAATAGAAGCCAGTGGCGAACCTGCTGCAACCTTCTTTTACTTTCTACATAAAGAGTGGTTCTAACTTTCTTAACTGAAAGAGTCTTCTGGTTGTACATTTTAGTCCGCCTTATCTTTTCATCCCTTCTCTTCCTACTTTCATTATTTTGTGTGGCGCATATGTATCTGGTGCCCTTTTGTACCAATATATATGTGTTTAAATAAATAAATAAACTTATTGCCAGCATCTAAAATTAAGTGGTTCAGAGATCTCATCAAGATTGCAGGATGAGTATATGTATTGTTTCGCGTAATCCAGACGATTTCTTTAGGTGAATACATAACTCAATCGTAATTTTCACAAAGCGTGGTATTTAGTAAATCTACCTACTAAGTTTTCATTGGAATCGGAAAGCACTAAGTTTGACTATACTTCAGGTGGTGAGACCATAACTTATGGACGAACTTTTAATGATGACTAAGTGACCTACTTACTGAGGTTAAATTAGAGTTAGAAATAAGAGTGAGGAACTAAGATTCGCGTTTATGGTTGATCACGCTTTGGGCACACAGACAGTATCACAACCCTCAAAAAAATCGATGATAACTACTACTAGGAAAATTTCTCTCGCTTCAACGCTCTCTCAGACAAATCTTATTCACAATCATATGATAACATTCGTTTTTCTTTCCTTTATACTACGTCACTTATGTAATCCCTTTTATTCTCACCTTGGGTATTCTTATTTTTTTAACTTATACACCAGCTCGCCCATGGCGGAAACCCTGTTCTATCTAAACGATCTCGAGTCACTGGTCGAAAGTGAATGCTTCCACCGAATACAAATACTGAAACAGTCACGGAATCGACTGATGGAATGAGTCGATAGTTGTCCCTATCTTTAAAAAGGGTTTACGTCGTTCCTGTAACAACTATCGGGGGATAAGTCCTGCCTTAAGTTTATTTTACTTCATAAATATAAACATAATTTGTTTAACTGAAGGAACTGTTCTTGTTTATATTTCTGCTCACTGAACTGTTGTTCCCATTTTTATTATTTCACTCTCACACACTAATTCCTGCTCGTTGTTGTCCTTTTATTATACGCACTATCTCTTCATAACCTCATTGTTATGTGGCGCATGTGTATTTGGTGCCCCCTTGTGTGTGTTTGTGTTCAAATAAAAAATGGATGTTAAGGCGAGAAATCAGAATTAAGGTTTCTATCGCGATCTGACATCAGCTGTAATGCCTGAATGCTATTTTCCGATGTGGATGGATGAATTTCACACCATTATCAAGGACCTGCTATCTTAAACTCCACTAGTTTGTCCATAAATTATAGTCTGGCCAAGTATATTGATAAATTTATATGTCACATCGCAATCGAACAAATATGCATATATCATCCCAAGGTATTCATCGATTTTACTGACTGCTGAAATAACAAGAACCACTAGAAGTTAGTGACTTTAAGCACTGGTGCCACGTTTTGGTAGCCCTTAACTTTCTATTAACCATCCCCAATACTAGTCAGCATTGCGCGTCGTGGTAATCGGTGTTCAGGCATACGTAACACATGGACCAACCATCTCAGTAGATGAAGGTTTACAACCTCATCTACTGATCTACGATAATTTCCTAATACTTTGCGTTTAACCTCACTATTACCCGCTAACCCCAGGAGATGTGAGCAATTATTCCAGGAGACCTGCGGTAAAATACTAGTACATTACGAGTAACCTCTACTCTTAATAGCCATGTTTCGCAGCCGTAAAGTAGAACAGAACGAAATGCCGCGCAGTACTGAGCGAATATACGTATACTCGTCCCTTAACTGATAGACGGATTCTGAGCATGGCTGGGTAATAAACGTATTATATCCCTTTGTTGTATTTGAATAACCCCAGAAGAGATATGAATATTTGATTGAACAACCACAAAAAAAATAAGCACACAACGCCTACCAGACATGCGCGACTACCAAGAGAGTAACGCAAAAACTATTTGTAGCGCGAGACTAATTATCCAAAATACAATTTCTTAAAAGGTAAAGCAAAAAGAAAAACTTTTTAGGCCCATGAAAGTAGCGAAATAACATTTTCGTTACACGTGGAATCTTACTGATGGTGGCTTAAACCGCAATCGACGTAATGAATAGCTTGTCTCTGTCTTTAAAATATTATTTTGTTTCTGCGGTTCCATAAGAAACATCGTGTCATCCATTTTCACTGATTTGAAGTTAAAGCTGATGTAACACCGATAAACTAGTAGTTCTTTTGGTATTAAATAATCAGACCTAGTGTATTGAACTCGTTTATGTGTGTCAGTTACTTCTTTCACCAACATACATCATTCCTTCTGTCGTTTAGTTTTCTTCTTAGTCTTCTTAAATTCCTACGAATGCTGTACAAGATAGATAATTACTCTGACACATGGAATGGATTTTCCTTGCTTTTTTCCCCATTTGAAGGATTCAACTCTAAATGAGGTGCACTTAGTGGACTTTAATGACTTCCATCTGTTTCACATGTTTACGCCTATGTTAGCCTCAGTACCAGTCTAAAGTGATCCAGAGTGTAGAGGCAAACGACGACAAAACAGCTGTGAAACATTTTTGCACAACACTCTCGTTTAACCGCAAAAAGATTAATTTAACGTAGTTTATTCTAAGAAGCTCTTCAATAATTGCGAATAAGGTGAAAACAATTATCCATTTCGAAGCACATGACATTCCAAAGTCTTCCAAAACCTATTATCCTGCCCAAACATTTTGTTTAAAATCACTTAGGTATGAAGTTTACTTTGCAAGTTTGACATACGTGCCATCTCATTTTGGTAACATGGTCTTTGACGAGCAGCTTGCAGAATTTCAAAGACATCTTATGTCGAATATAACAAGTCGACGTGTTGTATGACAAAAATAGTCTCAAATACATCTGTTCATTCGGTATTCGCTGACTTATAGAAGGGCAGACAGAAATGTACACTTCGGTGCGTCAAAGGTCGTGAGCCGTTCTAGTGAAGGTGACTTTTAACCCACTATTTACACCACGGACCAAAAATCCAGGCTAGTAGTCCCAGTGTTTAGACCTTAAGAATGAATTTGTGTCAAATGAAGCATACGTATATGAGAGACTCTATCTTTCTTGTCCAAGTTGTTTCGGTGAGTCAGAAGGTATCTGGTCTTTGGATGAATACAGATCACCAGAAATACTTACATTCTGGAGGGAAGCATCTGATCCTGGATCAGTGGATTAGCATTCATGTGTATAAACGTATATGACGTTGAAATACTTCGGAGCCAAGTCAATCCAGTTTACTTTACGCGCCTATAAGACATTCAGCATGATTATAGTGTATGAAGGACCATTGATCATGTGGGCATTATTATCGTATGCGCTCCTTCCGGGGACATCATTCCCGTTGCTAAAACACTACTGTTAGTTCAAAGTCAAATATATGTTACTGTCCGCCCACAATTTCAGTGATTTCGTTGAGAAAAAACTTAGAAATTGACCGAAAACTATATTTTTGGTAAATTAGTTAATTAATAATATTTAAAATAAAGTAACGACAAAATGTCACGTCTAATCAAAGCTAACCAAGATGATGCAGTTCTGCGTCACTCAAAAAGACCAATTAGACAAACCCAACTAAACTAAAAACATGAAGTAAAGGCAAGCCAGAGAGAAATGAAGGGGGGAGTCTCGCACAAAAATAACCGAGAGTGGGTACACGTGAAAACATCTTGACAAGGATAAATAGAGAGATATTTTCCCTAAATGTCCTTGTTGCGAGAAAATTCTTAAAAAATTATGCTAAAAGTTTATTATTCGCCCGAATTTCCACCGAGCTATAAACTTTCTCTTACATGACAGACCACATACAGAATGAACATCTTTAGTCCTTTCTTCTACCAAGAAAACCAGATTTTTTTGCACAAAGGACTAGATCCAGGAGTATGACAAATCTTCAGTGCTTTTTCATAGAATTTTCAAAAGGTTTGTGCAAATGATGAATATGGAAAGGGATAAATAGGACGTCTGACTTTGGGTTATAAGTACGTTTGTTTTTAACACGAACAGGGAAAATAAAGGAAATCAACATACAAATATGTAATTTTGAATAAATTAAGAATTGGGTAGATTGTTATATATAAATTAACATATTTGTAATATCCCAATGAGTAGAAAAATTAGATTTTCTGACGTTTCGTGACTCAGTGTAATCCACTTCTTGGGCAAATTTTTAAAAATCAACGGGATCACATCACTAACGCAAAAAAAATTCATGTACACTTTCCTAATCGCGTTTGGTTTAGATGCAAACGGAGTAACTAATCACGCTTGGTTACATATGTCCTAGACCGTCTCAGTTGGACTATCGAGGGTTTCGTCGAGAATAAGATGCAGCATGGTTAGCCTTGCTTGACTGCTAAGCCGGAGTACGTGAACGAACAATGACAAAGGAAAAGATTTATTCAACAGTGACAACAAGTTCATTCACTGATATAACAATATTAGCACAATGTAATTACAGAGGTCTAAATAACATTACTAAAGATATTCACCGCGCTTACTTTAGTTGGATATTATGACCTACTCTGAGCTGCAACCACGAGCTGTACATCCAGACATTGTGCTAACCGCGACTAAAGCCACAATATGTAGACACTGGAGCTAAAAAAGGGAATGTTTTTACGATCGAATAAGATCAATAGCATCAATATATCAGTTCCCTTGACAAAAGGTTTATAGGTATTTGTGATAACAATATAATGGACAACCAGACATCAAAGTTACATCACCAATTTGTCGTTGAAAATCACAAGTATTTTCGAAAAGATACTGGAATGAAATAAAGGTCAGCAATGTTGGTGAGATCGTACTTTAATAAGATTATTATCAATACGTTGACGCATTAAATACGACAGTAATACTTGTCCAAATGTTTCTGTGGCCATAAAAAAGAAACAAGTTGTGAAAGCTTTTGTTAAGTTCTCCTTTCCTCTATGATCACACTAAATCAGTTAGTCGTTCACGTCATGGAAGGGACCTGGGGTGTATGTTCCATGTGCTTTCCGAAATTCTCCCTCCGCAAGACCAGAGAGCAGAAATTTGGATATTAATGAGGCTAATGATCAAACATAACCCAAAGTAGTATTGCTTCATGAATTTTTATAAGATCTACTCATTTCTGAAGAGCTGTCTTGCCGGTGGTACTAAGTAGTGTAGTCTAACTGGAGATTTTGAGCCTCAAAAGGTATGAGATTGTATACCTTATTTATGTCTTCGGGTCACTATCCATCAACCTTGTCTTCCTTGACATCCAAAATGTTAAATAAACATAAAAAATAGGTCAGCCTATAGATTTATCCCCAGAATCTTCCTTCTGAAAATGTATCCAAGGGAGCCGATTTCTTTTCGGTTGATAAAAGGGGACGAAAGGTTTCAAATCCAAAACTCTGTTGTGTGAGGAATTTTAACACGAGCCAGGACTGGGGCGTGACTTCAACTGCGTGACATTTTTAAGTGCGCGCACGTTTCCTCTTCTTACTTCTTCAGCTTCTCAGTGTCCAGTGGCAATATGTTCTCCGCCTGGACAAAACAACTGGATCTCTAGATGCCTGTAAAGTTTCTGCCTAAGATTTATGTATGTGCTTACAACTCAGCACAAAAGTTTGGAAGAGTACATTAAATATAATAAGAACTTACTTCACAAATCTTAAAATTATAACGGTAAAAGACTTATTTACTGAAGATCATATAATGTAGCCATTAGTATTTTATTAACACAACACACAGGAACGAACTCACGGAGGACGTCCCCAGTGGAAGCGCATATGCGCCCTTGACTGGCTACAGAACACACAGATGTATCTGCATTATAAGAAGGGAGTTATTTCATGAAAGAATCTGGCTGGTCACTTAGAACTCCGAATTTCATCATGGCGTTTTTCTTCATATCAGTTATTAGCTCAGGTTTACCGTATATTATTATTATATTATCTGGCTTAAATAAAGTAAATCTACCATTCCTGCATGTAAATACCTGTTTTCCGTAGTTATACTTGACTGATGTGTTATAGTAGGAAATGTTAGCTCGAAACCTCTCACAGAAAGATATCTTTTCTGTATAACGTAGAGCTGCTTGCTTAGCTATAGCTTAACCACCATGCACTAGCTTCTTAACCAGTTTGGTGTGAAACTCGAATATAGAAAGCGGATTGAGAATCAAAGCCCTATCAAAAAACGAAGCCGTCAGCAAGGTGCTTCCACAAACACACGTGAAAAGCTAAGTATTCCGACCTATAGAACCATTTAGATTCCTTAATGAAATTACGTAAATCATTTCCAACAGAACCTGTTGCACTTTTGTTTAATTTAAAATACTATAACAGATAAATCACTAGTGCTTAGCGTTTGAAATTTAACCACAGAGGTAAAAGCATGGAATTATCAAGAACTATGGGTCCTTAAGAAGGCAGGAGCAATCAGAATTCTGTCGCTGTCCAGACTGATATGAACTGGAAGGTACATCCCCTACGCTGAAAGTCTGAGGACTTTTTCCAGTACAACGTGAAATGTTTTTGTGCTTTGTCAGTAATAATGCTTCTATTCATATTCCTAGGTCTCTGGTAAGAGAAATCTAACCACTGACTGATTAGTTTCTTCATCATACTTAAGTGAACCATATTCACTGGATCTAACGAGGATAATAAAACTATATAATTAAGACGTCTTTTAAGACGTGAATATCCTTGGTGGTGCACAGATTGACTTTGTTGACTAGAAATAGCACCAGTCTGATGAGTATATTCATCTTTTAAACATATTCTTCCTCCTTCAAGGCGACGAACCACCACTCCTCGACCATCTCACCCCGCTTTTTCGTCCTTTCCACAGATTTTTAAATCTAAAAGAGTAGTTACATCACGTTAAGTGGAAACACGTTTAATGGAGAAATCATACACTTAGTAGTCAGCAGACTAAGTCCCTGTCCCTCGCTTCCCTATTGAAGCTGACTGCTCGTAGGAAACCGTGACCAGTATAGTTTAACCGTGCCGAGCGTGAGACAGTTACCCACCGAAGTTACTGTAAGATGGTCGTCTAATATCATGGATTGATTGAAGCCAGATCTTAACACCACTAGATACCAGCCCAGTTGCTAAGAATTTAAGCGTTCTTCTACATGGTCAGAGAATTCGGGTTCGACCTTCACGTGAAAGTTGCAGATGCACACCACCAAGAGGAAACATACAAGGATCAAACAGCAGTTCAGTGCTTCCAGGTTTTCAGTGGTGGTCTAACACTAATCGGTTCATGATTTAAATGTAGTTCTTAGTACATTATGTTTAGTTACATTATGTCACCGGTCAAAGCTTGGATTTAATCTTACTTTTTCCAGAATATAATGGACACAGCGAACCCCAATTAACGATTTTTCCGGCCCTTCCCAACCACAGCCTATTACTAGGAAATAAGGATCTCGTAGGTTGTCAATGTTTTCACACCAATAAAATACATATAACTATACTACGGTATTTTTGTTAATGATGGTAAATCGTCATAATGTCAGATACTGGAGACTTTTCGAATAGGTCTATGGAATCGCCCGTACCCTGCTATCAACTCCCTGTTCGTGGACAGTTGCTTTTTTTTACCATGTCAAGATTTTCCAATAAATATTGCCGGAATATAGTGAAACACTTCAAATAATGTCATCGAATACTTTCCCTTCAGTGATACATAAACAATATAACCGCTTCATATCAAATATAAACTTAATATTATTTCACTGCATATATGTTTTTGTCCACAGTATGACATTGTCTGAAAATACTCCGCCACCACAGAAGCTCGATTCCAACATCGTTCAGTTAAATGATTTGTCTGGGTATTAGAAGTATGAGAACAAAATATTTACCGTAATAAATGATAATTCACAATATCTTATAATAAAACAATTGAATTTCATTATCTGACTTCGCTTTATCCTAGTGTGCACCCTCATCATGGTGTTTCGTTCTAAATTCCATGTGAATTGCTGCCATTGCCTCTCACAAGCCTATCCAGCAACAGGGTGGCCTGAAGTTTGATTTCTCACATAAATTTGCGCGACAGGAGAGTGGTAACGTCTACAGGTCTAACGTTATTCCGAGATGACCTTTGGTAATCGGTGGGTAGGACACAGTTAGCCGTCAGTAACGTTAGTATTTCTGAACGCGCACCTACTATTCCATAGGATGTCTGAATATGTGACAAAATAACCCTCTTGAACGCATGAAAGAGAACAAAATGAGTGCACAGTGAAAATGCGTGAAAGATCTTATGAATATTGAGACTAGGGTGTACATGTAACTTGATGATGATAAGAAAAAGACCCATGATGATAATCAGAGGACTGCATGGTTGTTGGAGTCGTGAATATCACAAAAATGAAGCTAATTAAAGTCGAAAATACCCGATAGTGCTGAATACGGTTCCAGATACTGCAGCGTAGGCTTCAGACTTTCTGGGACCTAAATATAACAAGGGAGTGTGAATAAAACTTATATCGTAACAATAATATTCGGAAAGCAACCAATCTGATATATCCCAGAGAGACTAATGGATGCTAACTATTAGGATTCATTTGTGGACTAATGCCATACATATATTTTTATTGTATAATTGTTAAATAACTAAACTATGCATATTCATGTTCCTCCTATTATAAGCTTTATTTTGAAACATAGATTGATATTATACGATTCACTGTTCTTGAGTTATGACCAGTTTATTAATTACAGTTCCCCACATTCACAGACACTTTTGGCTAGATTTTGTACAAATGTTGTCTTCTAATTTGTGATGTGATGTGGTCTGTTTGGTTTGTTTACAAACCTAGAATGTTTGAAGTACATGATTCATGTTGCGGAGGCGAAGATTGGCGTCCTGGACTCAACAGGCAGTGCTAGGTAGGGAGAAGGACCGAAAAGGGCTTTAGACTGCTCGTACAGGTCTATGCGTCATTTGTCCGTCCGATAATTCACTGCTTTCTAATTGGCGGTATCATTACGTTACATATTAACAGGGCATAACGCCACACGTTATAACATATTCCACGTCCTTTCACTGAGGATCGCCTACCAAGTTTTATATTTTCCATAAAGTAATTTTTATGATACCATTTTTTAAACCTAACGCTTCAGTTGTCTGTGAACGTTTTCCACCTGTTTGCTAGCGTTATTCCGAATAAAAATTGCGAAGTGATTGTTCTCAGGCACTAATTGGTTGTATGCATGCCAGGCGTATGATTAATCAGACTTACAATATGAACACACTGTCAAGATCTTAAAATTTAATTCACATCGAATAACTTATGGTTAATGGCTGAGCGCATGTACGCATCAGCAAGCTGCAATGGTAAGCTGAAATCACAAACATGAAGTTGACATATTTTCAAAATGCGGCAGATGATAAATATATCAAGGCGAATGGTTTAGGTTATATCCAAACGGGGAATTAAATGAATGGTAACTACTAGGAATTATTTATGGGTTATTATTGCACATATTCCTATTGGACAACTACTCATTAACTATATCATATGTATATTCATATTCCTTTTATCATGAGTTCTTATTCTATCCATTGGGTATTATTGTTCGATTTACCATGCCTAAGTTATTCCCAATCTATTAGTTACGGTCTCTCACACTCACGGCCACTTTTTGACCGATGGTGTATAATGATTGTTTTTCATCTTGTGGTGTGATGCGGTCTGGTCTGCTTGTATGTAAACCAAATATGTGTGAATTATACGATTCATAAAGCGAGACCGATATTCATGTCCTGGAATAAACCAGACAAAGCTAGGCGTAGAGGACTAATAGGGATTCAAAGTTGACAAAAGGCTGCTAGTGCTCTTTTGGTGTGTATTAGTTTAACACATGAGCGAGGTCATTTAAGTCAGTATTCGGACTGGTGATTTTGTCACGTGATAACTAACAGGGTAAGAGTCATAACAATTGAATAATCTCATAGACTCTGGCGAAGTGACGAAATTTTTTGTGTTGTTCAACTGTATAAAACACCTTAATCCTCGTTTCCCGATTACTAAGAAAAAGTGAATGATCTAAATGTGTACTTGGGAAGTCACAGACAGTCCGATGACAGGAAAACATCTACCACTATATGCTCACACAGTGCAACATAGCCGTACTTTGGTATTACTAACGAATTAATCAGGTAGTGGCTTGTCCTTAAAATTTGAATTCATGTGTATATAAGTGTATTGAGGAATCTTAACAGATTAAAACAAATAATAGTGAATTATTTGAAATGAATGACAATGGCAGTAACTTTGTGAAAAGTAGGGGCATTTGAATTATTATACAGACTAGGAATCCCAGAAATAAAGCGATTTGATCAATAAGTACTAGCTGAGCACGAAAGAATGTATTGTATTTGGAATTTGAGATCAAGCAATCACCAAATACAAAGGAATCGTTAGTTCATCCAGACACAACACACTGGCAATCCTAAAGGTCTCAGTTAACAATGATTTAATCACTGGCGAAGGGGTGGGGATCGGATGTATCTGCCTCCAGCCCAAATGTTTAAAGTATTCAGACAGTAAGAACCCAAAAAGAGATCTGGCACGATTTTTAACTGCGTAGAAGTATCTGTTAGGTCGGTCGAAATACTCCCATAAGTACATAACTCAGTATTACTGTCAAATAAATGGACATAAAACCTACAAACTAACCTACAGTTAGACATTAATGGGCAGTTAAAAAGCGCAACGCAGAGGTCTTTCTTAGCTGTAAGCTAGACTAAACACACAATGAATATGGATACATGTTATTCGACGTTACATGGAATACACAGGTCTGTCAAAATCACTCGTGCTACTAAGTTTATTTGGCCTACAAACAAGCACTACTAATATGAATTGAACATCTTGAGCTAAGGCACTCAAGGTCGCCTGTACAAAACGGCGGTGATTAATTCCTACATCTATCGAGGTGTTGACGTGGAGTGGAGTTTTTCCATTGTAAGTATTCGTTCCAATGTATTTTAGTTATGTATTTTAGAATGGGCGAGACTATCATTTATCAATGAAACAATCAGATATAAGGCAACAGGTCACAGATTTTGGTGGGAAATCCACCCATCCGTTTGGCTAAATAGAGTTTTTGCATTACAGCTGATGGCAGTTCGTAATGAAAACCCTAAATCTTATTCCTTACCTTAAACATCACTCACATGCCTTCATAAATAACGAGAGGATACTCGATGATCCACGTTAACCCTTGGTTTTTAATACTTCACTTGATACATTCTCTCAACCAGGGAGTTTGAGTCTTTTTATATTTCTGTTTTACCGGGCACATTGTGAGTCCCCATATTCTTACGTCATCTGTAAAAATAGGAAGTATAGTTTCAAGATACATGCCAGGTAATTTGCGTTAATTAAACGAAGGAAAACGACTAAAATTGTTCGCTCTTCAAATTTCCTTGATAACAAATCACCGTTTACTCTTACTCGCCACTTCCTATAAGCAAAAACGTTGATTGTTAACCTTCTAGCTCCATTATTGGTCCTAAAACTTCGTATTTCACTTAAGCACCTAAATATAAAACTTTCCCAGACTTTACTTAGACCTGTGGCGGACCAAAATGTTTGATAACCAAAAAAATTAGCAACAAAAATATTATGTCTATAGTTTATGTAACAATTAACAGTTAATAAGTAATTACACACAAAAATAACAAAATAAGGGACGTTACTTAAGTCTTCAGGCTATTGCGTGTTTGGCTGGGTTTGGTCCAGATACTCCACAATTATAACAAAATTATTAATCCCAATATGGACGATATAGATCCAGTAATTTTACCAAGCGTAGAATCCAATAAGAATGTCGCAATTGTCTATAAACGTAGATGGTATGCAATTAATATTTCATTCAACATATTAGCAGACAGGGCAGAACGATGCAGACGTGAATTAGAGTGTATTTATTGAGGAGAATTAACAGTGGCACGGTATGTTGTACTCACAACGGAAGGAAAGTCAAGTTACAAGTGTTCAAAGTAATACACTTAAACAACAAGTACAATTGTTTAATGCTAAATGTACAGAATATGAAAATACATGCGATAACTATGAAAAATTATTTACAAAATAGGTTTTTAAGGTTCTATCTCCACATAGCTCCCCCCAGAGTGTCCGGAGGTAACACTGATTACAATATGAACAACAAAAATTGAGAAATATTGTATATTAAACGTAAGAGACTTTTCTTAACCTGGTTCCGTTTTCTCTCTAGAAGATTAGTCCATCCCACATGATGTTGACTAGAAGCCCGAATAACACTTCCCATTTTGCTTGACAACTACTGGTTAGGCTAACTTGGTCGTAGTTATTAACTGAGTATTTACACCTGGTTTTATAGACCAGACCAATTTCAACTTTCCGGATTATTGGTTGGCTTCAGAGAAACCAAGCAGTATTGCCGGTGGTTCGACAGTTACATCTGCAAATGCTACTATGGTTCGGGCATGGGTATCATCGGCACCACTGAACTTATCTAGTTTGATGTGTTGGAATAGTTTCAGAGCAACCCAGTTAACAAACAAAGGATCCATCGACGATACTCCATTATTGTAAATGGTTGGTCTTTCACCATCGTCAGTAGGAAACATTATCAGAAATGCATTGTCAGTAAATAAAAAAGCTCACATTTTGTCTTTACTAACTTTTTAAAATAACAGCCTCGTTTCTGGATCCTTTTGGCAAAGTGGTCACAGTGTCGTAGTTTTCATATTTGTTCGTGAAATTCAAATAAAACGTTCTTCGGATCACACACTATTTGCAAGGCTAAATGCCAACATATTAAGGACGAGTTCTCAACGGGTACACTGGATAGTTCACTAATCGATCTAAGTGTTCGCAGGGATTTTTCGATCAGCGTAATTTTGTGTGCTGCTAATCAGTCTCACAAACGGTCATTAAAACCTTTAATCAGCCTAAGATTCTACGCAGCCACACTCTCAACCCACTTGAACTGAAAACATAATGTTGGATATACTGTAGACGAACTATCAATAGTCGCACATATTGACAGTTTGAACAAAGTAGGAACCTTTGTACTAAGGTCCACAGAAGGTTCATTCCACTATTCTGACGAAGGCTTACCCAAATCTGGTAACACATGCTCGTGTACTGCTCTCGCATTCATTGAGTCGCGTTTTAGTTCTGAGTTGTGAAATGTTGGACTGTTCACCCAAGGTTCAGGCCCAATGACACTACAAACTAACGACCAGTGACTCTTCCCTCAGTACTATCTAATGTTATGCATTCCCCAGTCCGCACTGGCTCATGGAACTATCTTTTACCACCAAACATGTTTATTTTTCAATACCCCGATCGTAGCTGCTACCTGGACATGGTGGTTGGGCCTCCCTATCATGCTGACTCGTTTGAACTGTATTAGCCGGAACACATGTTCCTTTAGATCCTACCATGCAAGGAAGGTCGGTTGGATAATGAAAAGACTAAAAGCAGCAACTTAAGGCCTGATGGTGAAATCGTACCGCTAACTGTATAGAGGTGAAACAGTAAAGTGTTTCCCTGGGATAACCAGCATCTGAAGCGATACTGCCATCTCAAAACAGAAGAAAGCAGTCAGAAATAGTCAATATCGAAAATCTCACACCTCATCTTACGCCACGGACTTACATCTCCGGTGATAAAACCTTTTAAAGTGCGTAGGTACCGCATCGAAAACTTCCCATAAAAGGCCATGGGCGACCGGCCACAAGCAGTTGTCCCTTAAGCTTTGCGGTCATTCTCACCAATTGATAAGACCACCACTAGCCTCACTTCTTTCTTCAGGTCCCTCAAGAATAAATATACTTTCACAGTATGGGCAGCATGGAAGTGACAACCGCCCTCCTACCGTTAGCAGCAACTGATATCATCGTACTCGCGACTGAATCCCTTCCTCATCTCTTAATAATCCTCTTATCCCCGCGAATTATTCTCACATATTTCTGTCACCACGCTCCACCAATGCTGATAATTTAGATTCAAAAATATGTTATTCTCCCGAATGCTCTGGTGCGGCCGGGAGTGGAGAGGGCCCTCCCTCTCAAAATACTCTCACACGGTCACGCGTATACAACCTTCTTCGGTCTGGGCACCCGAGTATTATCACAGCTCTCATACAAATCTAATGAGATGACAATTACTTCACGAAATACTATGCTTGCTTCAATTAGAATTCAGACAATTCACACTCACTTGATAACACTCATTTTTATTATTATTACTATCATTTTTTTTATATACTACGTCACCCACTTCATGTATTCCCAATTTTTCAACTTATACACCAGCTCGCCCATAGTGGAAACCCTGTTCTATCTAAACGATCTCGAGTCACTGGTCGAAAATGATTGCTTCCATCGAATACAAATACTGAAACAGTCATGGAATCAATTGATGGAATGAGTCGATAGTTGTCCCTATCTTTAAAAAGGGTTTACGTCGTTCCTGTAACAACTATCGGGGGATAAGTCTACTTCCGACTGCGTCCAAACTATAGGCTTCTGCCATACTTCGTAGGTTGTTTAAAACCCGAGAACGATTGACTCGCAAGGAGCAGGCTGGTTTTCGTTCTGGTCGAGGATGCATTGATCACATATGCACCCTCCGCCAAATGTTAGAACACCGTCATATTTATCACAGGCCAACAATCGTATTGTTTCTTGGTATCGGGGCTGCCTTTGATCCGTTGGACAGGACTGTCCTCTGGGATTGTCTATTAAAGAATGGTGTGCCTGAGAAGTTTATTAACATCTTAAAAGCCCTGTATACAAACACCTCAGGCAGAGTGAGGACATACAACCACCTTTCTCCCTTGTTTCATTCGAGCAGTAGGGTTAGGCAGTGTTGCCCGATCTCACCGTTCCTCTTCAACTTTGCCATCGATGACATCCTGGAAACAGCTCTGATGGATGTAAGTAATGGCGGTGTGGATATGTTGCCTGGAGAACGACTTCTCGACCTTGAGTATGCGGATGATATTTTCTTACTGTGCGATAATGCCCAAGGCATGCAATCCGCACTTAATCAGTTGGCAATCAGTGTCCGCAGGTACGTCATGTGCTTTGCACCCTCCAAGTGCAAAGTACTCCTACAAGACTGGCAGGATTCTAATCCTGTACTCACCTTGGGTGGTGAGCACATTGAAGTAGTTGAGAAGTTCGTGTATCTAGGTAGCTATATAAGTGCTGGTGGTGGCGTGAGTGATGAGATTGATGCACGTGTAGTGAAAGATAAAGTTGCTTATACAATCTGAGTCATATTTAGCGTCTTCGTGATGTTAGTCTGGCTGTAAAAGGTCGGATCTACAACGCGTCGGTGAGAGCAGTTTTGCTCTATGCTTGTGAAACCTGGCCTCTCCGAGTTGAGGATGTTAGATGTCTCTCTGTGTTCGATCATCGTTGTCTCCGAAGGATTGCTGACATACAGTGGTAACACCATGTTAGTAATGCAGAGGTTCGGCATCATGTGTTCGGGCGCAGAGACGATAATTCAATTGGTGTCACCATCTTGAAACATTGACTTCAATGGCTTGGACATGTTTTACGAATGTCGTCCCAGAAAATCCCTCGTCATGCATCATTTGACGACGCTGGGACTGGTTGGAAAAAGCGGAGAGGTGGTCAGTGTATAGCATGGTGTTGGGTCATGAAAGAAAGCTGTGCAGGACTGGCTTCTGTTGGTCTTTCATGACTCCGTGGTTGGGGTCCGAGAGATGGTGCAATAAAGTGGCTACAGACGTTATCAGACACGGCTCAGAATAGAAGCCAGTGGCGAACCTGCTGCAACCTTTTACTTCATAAAGAGTGGTCATAACTTCCTTAACTGAAAGAGATCTTCTGGTTGTACATTTCAGTTTCCCCCATTATTACTGTCATTTTTCTTTTTTTTTATATATGCACCTTACCCCTTTTCTCTTCCCATTCTGATTGTTTTGTGTGGCGCATATATATCTGGTACCCTCTTGTACCAATATTTATGTGTTTAAACAAATAAATAAACTTTCTAAAACAACGTACACCATTCAAACTGCTTTCCTTCATCTGCTGGGATCAGCGGGTAATAGTGAGGTTAAACGCAAAGTATTAGGAAATTATCGTAGATCAGTAGATGAGGTTGTAAACCTTCATCTACTGAGATGGTTGGTCCATGTGTTACGTATGCCTGAACACCGATTACCACGACGCGCAATGCTGACTAGTATTGGGGATGGTTAATAGAAAGTTAAGGGCTACCAAAACGTGGCACCAGTGCTTGAAGTCACTAACTTCTAGTCTGAGCCATGTTGGTAGATACGGACTACTTGGTTGGGGTCCGCGTGACTATCGTAACCAATGGTTGGAGACTCTGTGTGACATGGCTCAGACTCGATCACAATGGCGAAGGTGTATGTACTCTTTGTCTTCCCTTAAACTATGAGATTAAGATTGCTTCATACCTTTCTTTCTTCCTGTACTATATCCTTATATACAATCTTTCTTTTATATATTACTACCATTAAAGTGACTACTGTGAATATGGTTTTGATCTTGTACAAATGAAGTGTGGCAACTTAGACGGATAGATATATGTTCCTGGTCCTACGTTGTAGCTGACCGACTGACTGTTGTTTCAGAGCACGACTTCAGTTGTAACGAATCACGTACTGCTTTCATTGGAATCGGTAACCTCCAAGCAATCTACTGCTGAGCTGGGTTCTAGAAACTTAATTTCGCCTAATAACGTTTTGTAGAAAATTACTTCGTATTCCACCTTAATAAATGTCTCAAGGTTTGATAAACAAATTTAGTGTATTACGGAATTGTTTTTATGTCTTAAAGCAATTCATCTTGAATACAATATTCCGCATTTTTTTATTATTTACAGATGAACTTCTGGGCACCAAGATTTCATTGATTTATTTCTTAATCCTGACTAAGTGATGTGGTCTCTGGGAGATGTTTGCATCTATCAGCGTGAAGACAAAGTTTATGATTTATTTATTATTGAGGAAATCAATTTGGAAAACTCACTTGTCACTGTTCGTTCAAGCAGTTACACAACTTCGTGTTATTCCAGTGATTTGCTAAAAATAACATCAGAAAACGTTGATTTATTATATAAAAATGATCACATTACGTCAACTCTAGATGTATGTAGGATTATTCTGCTCTAATTTTGTCTTTAGTCAGTGGATTACTCGTATTTTGCTATAAAACTTAACTCTTTATTAAATCTTCCACCCTCTACGGTTTGTTTTAAAAGTAGTATTAAATAACAAAAGATACTTTATTATATGTAGAATACAATTATCTTGAAAACTGAAAAACAGAAGAATCCTGTCCAATTATGGAACAATGGAGATATATGTATTTGCACATGGAGTGAAGATGAAGCCTATTACTATGCTAAAATATTAACAACTGATTATGAAAATGATATTTTCACAGTATCATTTTGTTTTTATGAGAATGTTGAACAGAAATCCTCTAAAGATCTGTATAATATTAATTCTGAATTTGAGGTGTACGTGACAGACATGATGAATAAGTCATCTGCACTTTCAGTGAAGGTATTGTTATCATTGGTTAATGTTTCATCTGTTTATTAAGGAAAAGATCAGTGATCAATGTGAACTCGAGGAAGATAATGATAATAAACTGTAAGCATCGTGATGTATTTTTATTATTATTTAAGATAATAAATTATTATAGGTTATCATTATCATTTTAAAAAAAATTAGTTCCTGTTTTTCCTTTGTTTCCTGTTACCTTTGTGTATTTCTTCTTAACTTAGAGGCGAGATGAAAACTTTTCAAGGATTATGACTTGGTACATAATTAGTTGAATACTATCAACACTAAGTAGTTTTTCCCATCGTCTTGTACCAAATTTGTCTGTAGCGTGCGTGAAGAGATTCAGTTTCAAAAAGTGTTCTTTAAATCCGAATATCTATTAACTTGAACAAATCGGTAGTGGTAGCAAAGTTTTTGAGACCGATCAACTATGATATTCATTATAGGAGTAAATTTGAGCTAGTTCGACCAAAAATAGAACCTTTTGGAAATGCCAGTTTTCCTTTTTCCCTGTATTGTATGCAATGACTGGCCAGATAAATTGATAAAGTAAATCTGACCCTGTTGATTAATGATTAGATACCTTGTGTACAAAATCATGGATTTATTTTAGTTTGTATTTTTGAGTAATATATATTCCGTCAATAGTTGAATTAGCTACCTGTCGAATGCATCGTCTATTTTCAGATTTTCCCTTGTCTGCATAGCTTGTGTAGTATATATATTCAGTGATACTGAGTTCTGACGTGGTTGGTTACCAGTTATTAGTAGATATCCACTATTTTACCCGTTTTCAGTGAGAAATGATGTACCAAGCAATCTCCTCCTAATTCATCCTAATATCTCAAAATTACTGGTGCGATTAATCTGTAGGACGTTTAACTATAATAATAAAACCAAAGTTCTGGATTCATCTTTTTTTTTTATTATTTATTACCAAATCGTGTCGTAACTTAGCTTATTATTTATTCATTTATTTGAACAAATAAATATTGGTACAAAGGGGCATTGAATACACATGCGTCACACAAGTCACTTGATTTGTGTTGCATTTTCTTCGGAGTAATATTTTTCAGTGTTTATCATGTGATATTGATATAAGGACTCATACTTTAGTTTAACTATTTTGAAGTTCGTAAATACCTGCCTTAAAATAAATCAGTCATTACCTTGCCAAATCGTAGTTAAAGTGTTATTACCCTTAAGTGGTTTCTTAGAATTTACCTAGAAATCAATAAATTCTTTTTTATGTTGGGATCAAGAGTATGTAATCACCATAAAGACAGCGAAACTGTATCTGAGTAGTTCAACTGACTTTAAAGTAGTAGCTAAATACGCAGAATGCATTCGGTAGGTATATTGTTATGTAAGACGTCTTGAGCTCGAATGACCCGAAAGAAATTTCTGTAACTTGCGTTCCATATAGAGATTATTACAGTCCAATTAAAAGCAGTCTTGAAATTGAGGATCTTAGCTTATCATGCCATCGTAACAATTCATTCTTTGTAGAGATTGCATATTGTTTATCTTACGTTATATTGCTGTTTTGAAATATTCAAAAGTTAACACTTCGGCCTAAAAACTTGTGTGTTATTGTTTTGGAACATTTTTTATTCTCAGAGAAACATGCGAATCCTCTGTCCAAGATGCGGACATAAACGAATTGAATGAAATTACTTCTCATTTGCACAAAACCTCACTTAATTCACTTATTCCTCGTTATAAAAAACAGGAATCAAAAACTAAAAATTCGTGTAAACCTGGACTTAATGAATTTTCGGTTGAGAATATCTCCCAGTCCATAAAACAGAATCAATCATTAGATTTTTCAAATATACAACACGTCAGTGAATTACAGTTACGTCCATTATTGCTGAGTTGGTTTATTTGTGGTTACCAAACTGGGTTTTACGAAGTGAGTAGATAAATCATATAACTATTTAACCTCATTAAAAATGAGAATTATGTTTCGGAAACTGATAGAATCTACAATTCTAGCATTTATCAGAAACATAGTGTTCACTGTTTGTGTAGGATGTATTAAAAATGTAAACAAGTGTCCTCAACATTTTGAAGATAGAACAAGATATGTTAACACTCACTGATCATATTTTTATGCTAGAGATCTAGGATTTATATTCTGTGCTAGAGTACATTGCACTTTCCAATCTTTTCCTTTCGCCTACTTAATGTAAATCCATGGTAGAATGTTGGCTTAGTAATTGTCTTCCATCATGTCTCATTAAATGTGTGTAAGTAAACTTTAGGGTCCACCAGAGGTTTAAATATAGCAAATCAAAGATATTGATATGATATAATTTAATTAGAGTAAATGTCAATTAAGATTTACTCTGTGTTAAATAACTCATAATTTTAAATGGTAACATTTCGTTAATATATTATAGAAATTGCATAACTTTTACTGGATAATCACATCACGTGTAGTAAGACCACATTGAATTATTAGAAATGCCCTTTTAGTCACTTCATTTTCTGAATATTCCCTATACTTTTCAGCTTGATATTTATGAAAAACCAATTTTTTCAATTGAATGATAATATTCAGTTTAAATGTTCTCAATAAGTTGAGATGTATACTCTTTGTTAGCTCTATAAATTATTTAATTATCTATGAATTAAAACACAATTATATGAACGAAGAATATTCTTTTCAATAATTTCTCATCAGGTTCTACAATTATAAATCCAAATTAGATGGTCCACAAAAGAAAATTGTCCAAGTTGAAGGCAGAGTACATCATTTAAGAAACTGTAACATGTGAATCAAGGAGTGTTTGTGATATAAAATAAAATCGAATCGTTAATGTTGGGATGACTAATATGTTTCACATGTTACAGTTTCTTAAATAATGTACTCTGCCTTCAACTTGGACAATTTTCTTTTGTGGACCATCTAATTTGGATTTATAATTGTAGAACCTGATGAGAAATTATTGAAAAGAATATTCTTCGTTCGTATAATTGTATTTTAATATGATGGGAATTTTTCAGCGATTAATATCTATGAATTATTTGTTATTGTAATCTCATTGATTAAAATCCATGGAGCCTAATTAATTTTCATTGGATATTGAAATATCCATGATCCTTAAGTTTGAAAACAATTTGATCCGAAAAAGAAATCACAAATAGTTCAATCGTTTTGAGGAATTAATTTACAACTTGAGAAGTAAAAAAGAAAGGTTAAATTTGTATCAATAGGATTTCAACTAATAAAAAACAGATACGACATTATGTAATACTAATTGTTAATAAGTAGTTAATTGAAAAGTGGAATTATTATTATTCACGTAGTTAAAGAAGTAAATATTTTAAATTATACAGAAAAATTTTCTAATTATTCCAATAGAAATAAAAAGACTAAACATATAATTCAAATAAATGTAGAATAATTGGTAATAACTGTTGAACAGAATTATTATAAGTTTTAAAGGTAGCTTAATGTTGTTTTTGATTACAAATTACAATTAACATATATTTATGGTACAGTTGATAAGTTTGATCTGAATAGATACAGGTTTATCATAATAATAATAAGTTAATTTAGAAACTAATGAACTCAAAAAAGCCAAAAACTGAGAGTCATTTTCTGCATAATTTTCAATAATCTTAACATCTCATTTAAATAACGCATTCCGACTGGTAATAGTTTCAATAGATTTAGTTTGTAAGGGGTTGGTTTATCTCATTGTTGACTGAATTTTGATCAGTATTATTTGGTATACTTACATTCTGTGCGGATTACTTTGATATAGTCATCTCATTACTAGTTTTATATAAGAGATGAATTGAGGTTAGCCATGGGATTAAGAACGCGCGTTTTATCCTATTTGACGTGAACATCAACACTACAATGCAGATAGATCCAATCGATAAGTCCCATTTTGCACTCTACTTTTGATCACAATCCATCTCATGAGAAATTCAAAGTAACCAAAGATTGTACTACGAAGTTGTCATTCAATTTATTAATGTAAATCAACGTGTTTATTTTCTCTACTATTACATCGATTTGTGTAATAAATATCACCAAACGGTTTTCAAAAAATAATCTAGTTGGATAGAAATATTTTAACTTGGAATCTTTAAAGATTTAGTCATATAGTGATAATTATGGCTATAAAAGTTCTTAAGTAATATGGTTTTTGGAATTTGTTTAAGTTAATAGAGTACTACGTAACTATATATAACCTAATGAATTTCATTTGTTTGTCAACATAACCA
>NW_017385987.1:620470-621620 GCF_000237925.1 Schistosoma mansoni | reverse complement strand
TCACATTCTGAAACATTGACTTCAATGGCTTGGACATGTTTTACGAATGTCGTCCCAGAAAATCCCTCGTCATGCATCATTTGACGACGCTGGGACTGGTTGGAAAAAGCGGAGAGGTGGTCAGTGTATAGCATGGTGTTGGGTCATGAAAGAAAGCTGTGCAGGACTGGCTTCTGTTGGTCTTTCATGACTCCGTGGTTGGGGTCCGAGAGATGGTGCAATAAAGTGGCTACAGACGTTATCAGACACGGCTCAGAATAGAAGCCAGTGGCGAACCTGCTGCAACCTTTTACTTCATAAAGAGTGGTCATAACTTCCTTAACTGAAAGAGATCTTCTGGTTGTACATTTCAGTTTCCCCCATTATTACTGTCATTTTTCTTTTTTTTTATATATGCACCTTACCCCTTTTCTCTTCCCATTCTGATTGTTTTGTGTGGCGCATATATATCTGGTACCCTCTTGTACCAATATTTATGTGTTTAAACAAATAAATAAACTTTCTAAAACAACGTACACCATTCAAACTGCTTTCCTTCATCTGCTGGGATCAGCGGGTAATAGTGAGGTTAAACGCAAAGTATTAGGAAATTATCGTAGATCAGTAGATGAGGTTGTAAACCTTCATCTACTGAGATGGTTGGTCCATGTGTTACGTATGCCTGAACACCGATTACCACGACGCGCAATGCTGACTAGTATTGGGGATGGTTAATAGAAAGTTAAGGGCTACCAAAACGTGGCACCAGTGCTTGAAGTCACTAACTTCTAGTCTGAGCCATGTTGGTAGATACGGACTACTTGGTTGGGGTCCGCGTGACTATCGTAACCAATGGTTGGAGACTCTGTGTGACATGGCTCAGACTCGATCACAATGGCGAAGGTGTATGTACTCTTTGTCTTCCCTTAAACTATGAGATTAAGATTGCTTCATACCTTTCTTTCTTCCTGTACTATATCCTTATATACAATCTTTCTTTTATATATTACTACCATTAAAGTGACTACTGTGAATATGGTTTTGATCTTGTACAAATGAAGTGTGGCAACTTAGACGGATAGATATATGTTCCTGGTCCTACGTTGTAGCTGACCGACTGACTGTTGTTTCAGAGCACGACTTCAGTTGTAACGAATCACGTACTGCTTTC
>NW_017385987.1:610346-620270 GCF_000237925.1 Schistosoma mansoni | reverse complement strand
TCCAGCGATTTCATCTCCTTTGAAAAGTAGGTATAAGAAGCTTGTTTTCTTTTCCACTCGATCATACTTTACTTGAGGGTTGGTGTTTGCGTATTTATGGATGAATTTCGCCGGGTATGCGTTTTCACGTAGGCACTTGGTAATTAGAGCCATTTCTACTTCCAGACACTCATTTGAGCAGATTTTGCGTGCTCGCTTTTCACAAATATACTCATATGTGTATATTTTGAACTTTTACCTTTACCAATCCATGAATTTAAACAGCTCCTTTTTCTGTGTACAAAAAACATACAATTCAAATTCAGAAATGTGTTCTACCGTCAAATTGATGAAGTAGCCATGGGTCCGATTCTGGCCGACATATTTATGGGAAATCTCGAATAGAAGAAGCTTAAGCATGTCATCAATAGTACCACACTCTACTGTAGATACATGGATGACACTTTTCTTGTTTGCAACAATCAAAAGCACTCCATCAATCTACTCAGTTTGTTTAATAAAGCACACAAGGATATAAAATTTACTATGGAACATGAAGTCAAAGATAAATTCCATTTCTTAGATATTAGAATCAGACGAACATCAGTGGGTACATCACTAAGATACGTTCATCGCAAAAAAACCTGGAGTGGACTATATCTCAATTACTACAGTTTCTGTCCATTGACTTAGAAAAAGGGTATTGTACGAACCCTTTTTGACCGCGCACGCAAAATCTGCTCAAATGAGTGTCTGGAAGTAGAAATGGCTCTAATTACCAAGTGCCTACGTGAAAACGCATACCCGGCGAAATTCATCCATAAATACGCAAACACCAACCCTCAAGTAAAGTATGATCGAGTGGAAAAGAAAACAAGCTTCTTATACCTACTTTTCAAAGGAGATGAAATCGCTGGAATAATTAATCACAGACTTAATTTTGCGTTGAAAGCGGCCTACCCAGCAGCTAAACTGACAACGGTAAGGGAAACTAACTGCTCACTCAAACAAGCTAAAATCGACAAGTCCTCTTTTCTCAGTAGCTCCAACTGCATTTACCAATTTACATGTACGTGCCAAAGCACATACATTGGAAGAAACGAGAGAAAAGTACATGTTCGCATTTCCGAGCATGTTCCTAAGAAACTGAGGCTGCGAGTGACCAGGGCTCTCAACAGTGCAATAGCTCGGCATTCACTCGACACCGGGCACACCATTGATATTTCTCATGCTTTCAAAATCATTAGCAAACAAAGAAGTACGACTGCCCTCCGGTTTGCTGAAGCGATCGCGATAAAAAAAACTCAAACCGGATCTATGTACTGAAAAAGAGACAGTGATAAACTTATATATATATATATAGTTATCATTGATACCCTTTTGTCGTTCCAATCCTTTACATTCAATTATGTCAATTGTTCCACACTATTTATTACTCCAATGGTAAAATTCTAATACATATTTGGTTGTAAGCAGCTGATGAGAAACCACGAAATATAATGAATTCATATTATTCTGCATCAATATTTGTTGTCTTTATTTAAATTCATAAAGGGAACTAATTGCATGAAGTTAGTAAAATATTGATTACTTGGGTTACTTTTATAGCACTAGATATGTAAGCAGAGAACAGTAATGACTTCTAATAAGGGATATGTGGTTATGTTGACAAACAAATGAAATTCATTAGGTTATATATAGTTACGTAGTACTCTATTAACTTAAACAAATTCCAAAAACCATATTACTTAAGAACTTTTATAGCCATAATTATCACTATATGACTAAATCTTTAAAGATTCCAAGTTAAAATATTTCTATCCAACTAGATTATTTTTTGAAAACCGTTTGGTGATATTTATTACACAAATCGATGTAATAGTAGAGAAAATAAACACGTTGATTTACATTAATAAATTGAATGACAACTTCGTAGTACAATCTTTGGTTACTTTTGAATTTCCATTATTCTATTGGTACGTAGTAACCTACATAACAGACTTTTTATTTCATATTACTTTTAAAGTCTGACCTAATCTACTACAGGATTTATCCTTACCCCTCGTTTACTATGTAGAAGCTTCAGCTATATATAATCTAAATGTGTGTAGTTCCTTTTGATGTTCTATCTTCTTATCTTACAATTTTATCGTGTTTCATTTGTTACAATGTAGTGTTTCTTATCAATTGATTATTATTATTGTCTTATCACCTCTAATTGTATGTATAATCTACACTACAGCATACTTTTACTGCACACACTATTTGGAAACCAGTTTCGGGACATTTGTTCCACATTTAGTTTTTCTGATTTTATGCCGATTTCATGGGTGTGTGGTTAAAACAATCTTAGTTTCTCTTGGTATGATCACTACTTTGTCTGGCGCTTCTCATATTAGTATTTAATTTGCGATGTGTCAGTTTCCATTATCAAGGTTTGACTTAATAATTCTAAATAAGTTGGGGGTTGAGCGGATCGTTTGTGCTAATATAATAATGGAATGTCATGAATCCCGAAACTACACAGAATTAGATCGTTTTATATAACGGCTAGCATTTTGCGAATAAAAGATAAGATCTCTTTTACTTCTACGTAAAAGTGTATTTAAAAACTGCGTTTTAATGCTTTCTAGGTCAAAGAATCTTCCTGTGAAATCTCGACCACTTCTAAATGATATCTAAACTACACCAAAAGACCTTATATTTCTGTAGAGCTGGGAAATGTACGGATCAAACCAGCAATAGTATTAAATGCTTATTTCAAAACCATCAAGTCGATATTAGAATTATCAAAATAATTCAAAAATCTCTTTTCAAATATAGAGAAAGACTGTTTGTTAAACGCCACTACTGACAATAGGAGGGAAGACCTAACTACTCAACGAGCTTCAATTGTTAATCCAAACAATCGCATTTAAATCTGTTCATTTCTTATATAATAAACACATGATTATTCAGCTCTGTTCTTTCAGATTTGAAAAGTATTGCATTTCTCACACCCACTAGCATACACACAACGGTGTTTAATACAGAATCACCTTGACCGAAATTTTGTGATACTGACATGATCAAACTTTGTTTAACTGTACTAAATATTCTGTTTTGTCCCTCTGTACTGTTTGAATTTGCGTTAGCCTGATTCAGCTATCTAATGTTATTTTTTGAATAAGCCCCTTACGCCAAGCCACGAAACGTCAGAAACTCAATTTCTTGCTAAGACATTATAAATATTTCGTTTATTATCATGTGAACTAAATTTGCTTACATTTTAGGTGAGTTCTAAAAAATCCTCCATCTAGAAGTGGGACTTATTTATTGGTTTAGACGTCTGACTCAGAACTAATAAGTTACGTGTTTAAATCCTGTCGATCCCAACTTGGAAACGTCTCTTAATCGGCTGTAACTAGTTGCCTGCACTTTTATGGATTTATGTCTATTCTTGATTCGTCACTTATTGACATATCATATTAGGGTAGATGGAAGCTCATGTGTGACTCGTGCATTCTTTCTCCAAAGAATCTATTATATATATATATATATATATATAACTTACACCCGTAACCCCTCGTTGAGGAGCATAGGCCGCCCACCAGCACTCTCCATCCAACCCTGTTCTGGGCAATCCTTTCCAGTTGTTATTCATCCTTTTCATATCTGCTATTTCCCGACGTAATGTGTTCTTAGACATTCCTATTTTCTACTTAAGGATTCCAAGTTAGGGTTTACATCGTGATGCAGTCTGGTGATTTTAATAATGTAGCTGGTTTGTCCTTTCCCACAGAAGGCTGTTGCTGATGGTACCCGGCTAATGGATGTTGAGTATTTTGCGTAGACAGTTTATCAATACTTGTACCTTTTTGATGATGGTTGTAGTAGTTCTCCACGTTTCAGCTACATACAATAGGACTGTCTTGATGTTCGTATTGAAGATTGTGAGTTTGATATTACTTGACAGTTGTTTTAAGTTCCATATGTTCTTCAATTGTAGGAATCCTCTTAATGCTTTGTCAATCTTCTGTGTTGGGTCTTCCTTGTTCATCGATGATTCTGACCAGGTATGTGAAAGTTTCCGCCTGTTCCAGAGCTTATCCATCAAATGTGATTGGGTTGTTCTCCGTTTGTATTTGAGGATATTGCTTTTTCCCTTGCATGTGTTGAGGCCCATTGTTGCAGAGGCTTCTGCTACACTAGTTGTCTTCATCTGCATTTGTTCGTGTGTATGGGATAAGAGGGTTAGGTCATCTGCGAAGTCCAAATCGTCTAATTGATCCTGAGATGTCCATTGTATTCCGTGCTTCCTCTTAGCTGTCGAGATCTTGATAATCCAGTCAATCACCAGGAGAAAGAGAAACAGGGAGAGTAGACAGTCTTCTCTGACTCCGGTCCTTACTGGAAATACATCTGTCAGCTGTCTTCCATGCACGACTTTGCAGTGTAGTCCGTCGTATAAGTTCTGGATAATGTTGACAATCTTTGCAGGAACTCCATAGTGTCGAAGTTCCCGTAATGTTCTCCTGCCCACACTCGAACGCCTTCTCATAGTCAGTAAAAGTAATGTTTAGTGACGATTTCCATTCAACTGACTGTTCGTCAATGATCCGTGGTGTCGCAATTTGGCTTGTGCACTACCGATCCTTACGGAATGTAGCCTGTTGATCTCGAAGTTGGGCGTCTACTGCGTTTTTCATCCGGTTCAGCAACACTCTATTGAAAACTTTTCCATGTACTGACAACAGTGTGATACTTCTGTAATTCTCAAATTTGCTCAGATCTCCTTCCTTTGGTATCTTGATGAGGTGTCCTTCTTCCAATCCGTCGGCACGTGTTCCTCTTCCAAAATCTTCTTGAATAGAGTGTGAAGCATGTTTGCAGTTACTTCAATGTCTGACGTCAGTGCTTCAGCTGGTATATTGTCAGGTCCCGCTGCTTTTCCATTCTTGATTTGTCTAATGGCCGTCATGATTTCTTCGAACGTTGGTGGAGTGACATCTATAGGAAGGTCAGTGTGTGCTGCTTCGATGTTCGGTGGATTCAATGGGGCTGGTCTATTCAGCAGTTCCTATAAGTATTCTACCCATCTTTTCTTCTGTTCCTCAATCTCCGTGATCGTCTTCCCTTCTTTCTCCTTGACTGGTCTCTCCGGTTTAATATATCGCCTTGCCAGTTTCTTCATTATATCATGCAGCTGTTTAATACTCTCTTCTTTCGCAACTTTTTCTGCCGTCGTTGCTAGTTCTCCCATGAATTTCTGCTTGTCGGCTTTAATGCTCTTCACTTGCTTGTTTGCTTCTGTGTACCCTTGTTCATCCTTTTTTGAATGTTGTCCAGGGTTTCCATATAGACTCATTCCTTACCATGATGCTTCTTGAGGCTCAGAACCTCCTGACACGTTTAAGTTAATGCTTCTTTGATACCTTTCCTCTATCGTAGTTTCTTCTTTCTGTAAGTACTGTAGAGTTTGTAACCTGTTGTTGAGAATTATCTTGAACTCGTTGAGTTTGTTAGTATCTCGAATGAAGGCTGTATCAGAAGTAGTGTTGTTAAATACGTTCTCTTTCCAATTTGTATACTGTGATAGAATGTGTAGAGGTCACGCCATATCTGTCTCTTATATCACCTCGTTAAAGCGATTACATCAGCAAGAATAGTAAAGTTTTGTTTGATACTGTATAGAAAAGTAATACTGCGCATAATTTTTGTATGATGGTACTTTGCGTTTATCTAAACAACCAGGTATTTTATACTTCCCCTTAAAATGCCTAGTTGATTATTTAACTCATCTGCTTGCATTATTATGATGTGACTCACTCCCCTCTTCTGTTTTTTCTTTACAACTAGGGGTCTCTCACGTACCACGGGGACGACAGTTAACTCTCATAGTGAAGTGTAACTAGTGTACACATTGTACAGTATTCGTGGTTTTTGTTGGTTAAAACATGTTTACTTTCACTTCATGAATAAAATGGTTTAATTCATCAGTTTAAAGAATTATAATTGGTCAGTTTTGTTTCGTTCAAGCTGTGCTTAAAACTTGACAATGGAAAACAAGTCTATGTATTGTGATACAATTTTACTCTGAGTGTCTTCTCACCTCTTTTCCTATAAATTTTTGCGTAGTTGTTGAGTCTGACTTGAGTTTTACTATTAGTGTATGTAAATCAATGCGGTTCATCAACGTAGGCGTCAGGTTACACCGGACATTATGTGCATACTTATGTAGTTCGACGAACAGTCCTAATCCTCATAGTGAACTGAGATGACGTGTTTTTTTATATCAAAGATACTTTGGTGACTAGTCTAGTGGCTAGATCTGTCTTAAGCGCATATAGATCAACAGCGTAGATGATCTGTGATGTTACCAGTCAGCCAGGGTCGAAGTCATACAACACAATTTGTACCTGACGTGAATTACCCTTTCGTCGTATCGAAGTGCTATGACTGCCTTGATGACCACACAACACAAATGATATTATTACAGAATTATATTATTAACAGTAGGTACAAGGAACATAGTGCGGCTACTATTTCATGTGCTAGTCCATGGTGTGCAGTTTGTTTGTACGTGCCGGTCGTCCCCAGCTACGTCGAGAATCGGCGGACTGTTTGACAATCAATGACTCTATTGCTGTATGATTTCTCTAGGGTCCAGTGCATTTATCTGGCCTTTCACACATTTAAAGAGTTATAAATGCCGAGAAGTAGAATGTAATGAATGAAAAGTCAGGATAAGGTATATATTTTATTTCGGAAGTTCTCACTTAACCATCTTTTGCTGAATGTATTTGTATCAATATTCAGTGATTTGCTTAACCGACAACTTGAGTAGGGTTCTGTGTTATTTCACTGAACGTATGGTAGTCGCCCACAACCGGATTAATTGGGAAAGTAAATCATGAACTTATTGAATTAATTTTACTAGCCTCGAGTAACTACTCGTATGGACTATCATAAACTTCCGGGTATGTACTATAGGGCGAGTGATCATAAAGGTAGCTTTAATCATTGTGCATAAAAACTGACTGTACATATATAGTGGGATTCAAGTGATTTCTCTTATTTCATTTACAAATTTTGATTGATAATTACACTGGTGCATAGCGTTTTAACTGACGGTGATCACATCTGAAATTGAAGGTTGTGACTGAGTTGCTAAAAGGCACATTTTAATGTTGAAAACTATCCGCGTTTGAAAAATGAATCGTTAGATACTAAACGCATTTTATCATAAATATGCTCTTTCACTTAAATTAAAGGCGTATTAGAATATTGTCGGACACAATATCTGACTCCATCAGAGTAAAAAAACAGGAGGAATTGACGCCGAAGAACATAAACCTAGCTCACTCAAGTAAAAAACAACGTTTCGAGTGCAAAAGCCCTCTCGATAAAACAGGTTTAGTGAATTCCCGTTTTGTTTAGAAATTATTCTCCGTTGAAGTTGTTCTGTGATTAGATCAAAAGATATAATGGGATCATAAGAAACAAGTGAAACTGAATAATAACTGATTCAAGGCAATATTTCACATAAGCATGTGTTGACAGCAAGGCAACTATGAGAACATTAGCTGTCGCAGCAACAATCAGACTAACCTATTTCTAGTGGTCTAACATGAGGATCAGTAACATTGCTTTGGCGTCATATAATAAGAACCGAGTAAAACTTGAAATAAAAAACTAAAGTTTGAGGTGTTTAATTGGTTCTTAAACTACTTCATATAAGGCGACGAACGACGTCATCCTAATAGTCCCAAACAAATGCAATAAAAATTGGAGTATAGAGAGTTTTGGCTATGATCAATAAAATACTGATGATTAACTGAGGGAGAAATAACTCCAAATATCCAGATCTGGCTCTGATAATAAGTCTAACAAAGTGCGTATGCATATTCAGACAAACGTTTCTGAAATTATGGAACATAGTTAAGACTACAGGCTAGTGAAATTAATAAAGCCTACATTCAAGAATAGTAATATGTAACCATTATTTCATGAATCGGTAACGCAACCCTATGAGAAGCAACAGATCATTATCCCGAACCTCGAGGCTATCGTGCCGTCAGTCACTTTCGTACCAACAAAACGTGCAGTTTGAATAGATTTAAAAAATTATAATCAAGTGTGATGTTTGAATGAACCAATGACTTCTGTGTATTGATGACTGTTGTGATTTTGAATTTCAAATACAATACATTCGTTTGTGCTCATCTAATACTTCTTGATTAAATTGCGTTATTCCTGGGATTACTAGTTTATATTACAATTCAAATACTCCTGATTATCACATCAAGTTAATAAGTTACAACATTATAAAAGATTGTCGAATCCAAGATCAATCATTCCATCCTGTTGCATGTACGTTCGGAGTTAGTTTCTTCGAGTTCAGAATTTCGTTTCAAGATCAAAGTGAGTCAAAGCCTGATCCAATGATTGTGAATAAAGCAATTGAAATAAATAGGGTGAATCAGTCTTAAACATACTGAAACTTCACCGACTTATGTCATTGAAGGTGTAGCTGCATATAAATCAACGAAATCAATAGCTCTGTAAGTATTCGACATTGTATGCTGACCACATTAGTTTTAGTGGACTCATTTAGCTGAAGGTGCTAGGTCATGCATCCGTGCCAGATCACGTTTGAGAACGGCATGGGAAATATCTCCTACTATCATTAGCCAGATTAGATAAGTCATTTCTCGATATATTGATAACGCATCAAATATGTCTTTCCAACCTCTTCAGTTCTGAATTTCGATTTAACTGGGTGAGCGCGATTCGATTATAGGTGTTACTGGTAAAGGGTTGTCAAACTACAATACTGTTGGTATCTTCAAAGGATATTTGGAGAATATCCAGCCGCTATATATCTAAACGAGTGATACTGCCCGGCATGGTGGGAGGTAGGAGGAAAACTATTGGTAGCCAAGTCAAAATAACGTTTCAGTCATGAAGTTCTTGACCCTGTAGTATCAAATGGAATGAGATTCGCTTCCATCGGATATGTGATACATCTACTTTACTCTGTCATAGATTATATAATGTCTACCACTTTCTCTATGGTATGTTGAACGAGTTTCGAAATTTAGGGCACATTTTCTACTGGTTATTTAGTTTCAGGCTCATACCTTCATTTCGCTTGTTTATTGATAGCGCGCTATTTAAAAAGGACAGTGGTATTTTTCCTCGTTCGGTAAATTCTATTGCTTTGATCGTTACTAACGTATCAAGACTACTGTTTATATTTTGATTGAATTTCTTTCAGTTAAAGTATTCAACTAGAGTGTCATTTTTGGTATCCTAAATAGTTTTATCGTCGGTACTCCAGAGTACCTTGTTTTTCTATTGTATCTGTTAGTACTTTGGTCCTAACTATTTATAGCTTTTTCTACTTTTAGTCAAAACTCACTTTCTCATCCTAAAATGACTGGAAGATGCAACAAAAGCATTTGCCACCGCCCAGGATGTCGATATCCCGTTGACAGCGGCATGCAGTGCGATGAGTGCAAAGGTTGGTACCACGAAGTTTGCACAAATCTAACGCCTGCAGCTTTCAAGCGGTTCAGTAAGAATGAATGCATATGACTATGTCAACAGTGCTGTTTGGATGCAAATAGCCTGTTAACCGAGGCCATCTCAATAGTAAATGCCGCGAAAAAGTGTCTCGGCAAGCGCGGTCGGGACACATCAGTCAGAACTCAATCTGTCGACACGCAGATTGACATAAGGCAGGCCCAAGTGAGTTCCAAAAATACTGACCCTCACTGTCCAAAGGAGGAAGGACATCCTCCAAAGAGGTCTGTCACAACCAGAAACTCGCGCAAAAAAGTCTCTTCTGTCCCTCGTATCAAAAATGGTACCCAGAAGGGAACATCTGGAACCCAAAATCGCAAGGCTCGATCGGTTTCCAGAGCGAAAGATGACCCAACCTCCCAAGTGTCCGAACCTCCG
>NW_017385987.1:526323-610146 GCF_000237925.1 Schistosoma mansoni | reverse complement strand
TCTCGGACCCCAGCCAGGGAGTCGGGAAAAACGTGGCATCAGTGCTTGAAGTGATTAACTTTTGGTCTGAGACATGTTAGTAGATGCAGACCAGTTGATTGGGGTCCACGTGAAGCTAAACCTATTCCCGCTGTCATATAGAAGAATCAAAGGCGACTTGATTACAGTTTTCAAATTGCTTAATGACAAATTTGCACCTGATATGCCCTCATTTTTCTTGTCTTCCAAAACATAAAATCTACGAGGACACTCCAAAAAAGTTCACAAGCCCAGAACGAATTACTTGTCAGCTGACTACCGACTTTCCCATCGAATAATCAACGAGTGGAATTCATTACCTCAGCACGTGGTTGAAGCTCCATCCGTCGACTCCTTCAAAAGAAAGTTGGATCAGCTGAGAGACCATCATTGCCAGGACTAACACAGGCCATCAAGCCTCCTGTCCTTTCCAAACTGAAACTGAAACTAAAATGACCCGGAGAAATTATCTGAATGGTCTCAAACTTGGCAGTTGCCGATGAATATTGATCATCAAGGTACAGATACATACACGATGAATAACGTCGAGCTACCTGTTGTCCAGATACACAATTACTTAAAAGTCATCGTTAGCCAGTAATTAAAAACTACTGCACACTGCCGAGTAATAGCCGCTAAAGGTTTTAGGACTTTATGGTCCATACGCAGGGCTTTTAGGCATCTCGACGCTAAAACGTTTCTGACTTTGTATACAGTGTTTGTACGCCCTAAACTTGAGTACTGCATACAGGCAGCTAGCCCCTGCCTCAAAAAAACAGTGAACTCTTGGAAAGGGTTCAGAGAACAGCAACTAGGCTGATTCCCGGAATAGCGAAGCTCCCGTATGGTACTAGACTGACCAAGCTAAACCTATTCCCGCTGTCATATAGAAGAATCAAAGGCGACTTGATTACAGTTTTCAAATTGCTTAATGACAAATTTGCACCTGATATGCCCTCATTTTTCTTGTCTTCCAAAACATAAAATCTACGAGGACACTCCAAAAAAGTTCACAAGCCCAGAACGAATTACTTGTCAGCTGACTACCGACTTTCCCATCGAATAATCAACGAGTGGAATTCATTACCTCAGCACGTGGTTGAAGCTCCATCCGTCGACTCCTTCAAAAGAAAGTTGGATCAGCTGAGAGACCATCATTGCCAGGACTAACACAGGCCATCAAGCCTCCTGTCCTTTCCAAACTGAAACTGAAACTAAAATGACCCGGAGAAATTATCTGAATGGTCTCAAACTTGGCAGTTGCCGATGAATATTGATCATCAAGGTACAGATACATACACGATGAATAACGTCGAGCTACCTGTTGTCCAGATACACAATTACTTAAAAGTCATCGTTAGCCAGTAATTAAAAACTACTGCACACTGCCGAGTAATAGCCGCTAAAGGTTTTAGGACTTTATGGTCCATACGCAGGGCTTTTAGGCATCTCGACGCTAAAACGTTTCTGACTTTGTATACAGTGTTTGTACGCCCTAAACTTGAGTACTGCATACAGGCAGCTAGCCCCTGCCTCAAAAAAACAGTGAACTCTTGGAAAGGGTTCAGAGAACAGCAACTAGGCTGATTCCCGGAATAGCGAAGCTCCCGTATGGTACTAGACTGACCAAGTTAAACCTATTCCCGCTGTCATATAGAAGAATCAAAGGCGACTTGATTACAGTTTTCAAATTGCTTAATGACAAATTTGCACCTGATATGCCCTCATTTTTCTTGTCTTCCAAAACATAAAATCTACGAGGACACTCCAAAAAAGTTCACAAGCCCAGAACGAATTACTTGTCAGCTGACTACCGACTTTCCCATCGAATAATCAACGAGTGGAATTCATTACCTCAGCACGTGGTTGAAGCTCCATCCGTCGACTCCTTCAAAAGAAAGTTGGATCAGCTGAGAGACCATCATTGCCAGGACTAACACAGGCCATCAAGCCTCCTGTCCTTTCCAAACTGAAACTGAAACTAAAATGACCCGGAGAAATTATCTGAATGGTCTCAAACTTGGCAGTTGCCGATGAATATTGATCATCAAGGTACAGATACATACACGATGAATAACGTCGAGCTACCTGTTGTCCAGATACACAATTACTTAAAAGTCATCGTTAGCCAGTAATTAAAAACTACTGCACACTGCCGAGTAATAGCCGCTAAAGGTTTTAGGACTTTATGGTCCATACGCAGGGCTTTTAGGCATCTCGACGCTAAAACGTTTCTGACTTTGTATACAGTGTTTGTACGCCCTAAACTTGAGTACTGCATACAGGCAGCTAGCCCCTGCCTCAAAAAAACAGTGAACTCTTGGAAAGGGTTCAGAGAACAGCAACTAGGCTGATTCCCGGAATAGCGAAGCTCCCGTATGGTACTAGACTGACCAAGCTAAACCTATTCCCGCTGTCATATAGAAGAATCAAAGGCGACTTGATTACAGTTTTCAAATTGCTTAATGACAAATTTGCACCTGATATGCCCTCATTTTTCTTGTCTTCCAAAACATAAAATCTACGAGGACACTCCAAAAAAGTTCACAAGCCCAGAACGAATTACTTGTCAGCTGACTACCGACTTTCCCATCGAATAATCAACGAGTGGAATTCATTACCTCAGCACGTGGTTGAAGCTCCATCCGTCGACTCCTTCAAAAGAAAGTTGGATCAGCTGAGAGACCATCATTGCCAGGACTAACACAGGCCATCAAGCCTCCTGTCCTTTCCAAACTGAAACTGAAACTAAAATGACCCGGAGAAATTATCTGAATGGTCTCAAACTTGGCAGTTGCCGATGAATATTGATCATCAAGGTACAGATACATACACGATGAATAACGTCGAGCTACCTGTTGTCCAGATACACAATTACTTAAAAGTCATCGTTAGCCAGTAATTAAAAACTACTGCACACTGCCGAGTAATAGCCGCTAAAGGTTTTAGGACTTTATGGTCCATACGCAGGGCTTTTAGGCATCTCGACGCTAAAACGTTTCTGACTTTGTATACAGTGTTTGTACGCCCTAAACTTGAGTACTGCATACAGGCAGCTAGCCCCTGCCTCAAAAAAACAGTGAACTCTTGGAAAGGGTTCAGAGAACAGCAACTAGGCTGATTCCCGGAATAGCGAAGCTCCCGTATGGTACTAGACTGACCAAGCTAAACCTATTCCCGCTGTCATATAGAAGAATCAAAGGCGACTTGATTACAGTTTTCAAATTGCTTAATGACAAATTTGCACCTGATATGCCCTCATTTTTCTTGTCTTCCAAAACATAAAATCTACGAGGACACTCCAAAAAAGTTCACAAGCCCAGAACGAATTACTTGTCAGCTGACTACCGACTTTCCCATCGAATAATCAACGAGTGGAATTCATTACCTCAGCACGTGGTTGAAGCTCCATCCGTCGACTCCTTCAAAAGAAAGTTGGATCAGCTGAGAGACCATCATTGCCAGGACTAACACAGGCCATCAAGCCTCCTGTCCTTTCCAAACTGAAACTGAAACTAAAATGACCCGGAGAAATTATCTGAATGGTCTCAAACTTGGCAGTTGCCGATGAATATTGATCATCAAGGTACAGATACATACACGATGAATAACGTCGAGCTACCTGTTGTCCAGATACACAATTACTTAAAAGTCATCGTTAGCCAGTAATTAAAAACTACTGCACACTGCCGAGTAATAGCCGCTAAAGGTTTTAGGACTTTATGGTCCATACGCAGGGCTTTTAGGCATCTCGACGCTAAAACGTTTCTGACTTTGTATACAGTGTTTGTACGCCCTAAACTTGAGTAATGCATACAGGCAGCTAGCCCCTGCCTCAAAAAAACAGTGAACTCTTGGAAAGGGTTCAGAGAACAGCAACTAGGCTGATTCCCGGAATAGCGAAGCTCCCGTATGGTACTAGACTGACCAAGCTAAACCTATTCCCGCTGTCATATAGAAGAATCAAAGGCGACTTGATTACAGTTTTCAAATTGCTTAATGACAAATTTGCACCTGATATGCCCTCATTTTTCTTGTCTTCCAAAACATAAAATCTACGAGGACACTCCAAAAAAGTTCACAAGCCCAGAACGAATTACTTGTCAGCTGACTACCGACTTTCCCATCGAATAATCAACGAGTGGAATTCATTACCTCAGCACGTGGTTGAAGCTCCATCCGTCGACTCCTTCAAAAGAAAGTTGGATCAGCTGAGAGACCATCATTGCCAGGACTAACACAGGCCATCAAGCCTCCTGTCCTTTCCAAACTGATACTGATTTCATTCCGAAAGTTGAGATGTATTGCACAAGCGTTTTCAGGTGTGATTAGATAGATTTAGTAATTAAAGCGATGTTCGCGGTTGAAATCGTTCTGTTGAGCGTGACGCAGATACATAAATGCACGAAAATGCTGGATATCACATTTTATTGAACATTGGAAAATAATGATTGTCTTCGTTAAGCCGTTCCTCCCTTAAATCGCGCGGGTGAAGTTGAAGGTCAGCCCACAACAGGTGTTGATGGAGAATGCGGTTCCGGAATTCGCTCGTCGTTTGTACAAAGAATGGCGTGATTTTACAGCTGAACCAATCGAAGGAATTCAGTTAATTCTAAATGAGCAAGATATGACGGAAGTTCAAGTCAGTTGGCATTTCGATTCTTTTAATTTGTCAGGTCGTATTTGATGGTCCTGTTGGTACCCCTTATGATGGTGGCAAATTCCGTCTAAAAATGTTGATACCCCTTCAGTATCCAATTGAACCACCAAAGGCTTATTTTTGCACGAAAATATTCCATCCAAACATAGCACCAAACACTGGAGAGGTTTGCGTAAACACACTGAAGAAGGATTGGAAATCCAATTTAGGACTACGGCATATCCTTCTAGTGAGTTAATGAATTGGAACTCACTCTTTAGACTATAAGGTGTTTGTTGATAGAACCCAATCCAGAATCAGCTCTTAATGAGGAAGCTGGAAAGTTGCTATTAGAAGATTACAGTGAATTTGTGGCAGAAGCTCGGCTCCTCACAGAAGTACATGCTTATTGGCACGTTCGGGAACAAACAAAAATCAGTAGCCAGAAGTCCCATAAAGACGAGCATGCAAGTGTCGATATGTAAGTCGATTTAGCATGTGCATAAACTTGATGTTAATTCAAAATCTACACTCACAATTTAATATTATCAAGGTCTCAGAAAATCTGCAGTCGGAAGACAAGCAATATTACTTTAGTTCCACTCACTGTGTTCTTCTAAGATGTTTAAGGTTCACCACAGTTTTATCTCCTAAATTTATCTAGTTGTGTCCTCTTGATTTTTGTGACAGTTTTTGTTCAAACCATGTTGCATATTCCTTTTATCTGTTTACAGTATTTTATTTTATAATTAAAGGCTGTTATGTCGAACCCAAACAAAAGTTATTGTTAATATAGGAGTCCCATGATAGGTGCGTTAGTTATTTCTCTGAATCTCTTCTAAAACTATTTCTCGTTGCCGATTTATTGGGTCGGGGGCATGACAGTTAGATACCTCTGACACCTATCAGACCAACGATCAGAAAATTCGGACAAGAATATTTTCAGATTTTTGGTCGCGATATGTATTGGTAATGATATGAGTGAAATTCCGTGAAATGCACAGTATAACCTTTCGTATTTAGGTTTTTCACTCAGCTTTAACAAATATTTTCTTCATGTAATCTGGTAATGATACGTATGTTCCGTTTGTATGTTTTATCCTCGTTTAATTATTTGTTAGTTTTAGTTATAGTCATGTAAGTTGCCGTTTAGGGTCAGTTTTTTCAATCGATGATACAATAATTTAAAGTTGGCAAGCGAATTCCAACTCGGACTTTTTGAGTAACTATGACATAAAACTTGTTACATTAATATTTGTGTCCTCTTTAGGGCCTTATATACAGTTGTTTCGTGATATTGAGTAAACTGTTCATAATATTAGCAGTAGGTTATGTCATTTCCTAAATTTGTTGTGGAGTTATTTTTATCCAATGGAACATACATTAGCTCATAAAAACCTTCAGCAGTAACGTTTTTTAAGTTTGTAACCATTATCTAGCAACTTTATCTTCACAAAATAACATAAAATTACGTGATAAACTTTTCTTTGTTCTCAAAGTCTCGGTATTTCGTTGTTTTCTATCATTTCAGGTCAGGTAATTCGACTGATACGCGTACACATTCTAAAGTGACACAACGCAATAACTCGTCATTTCGTAAAGCGCTCAAACGGTTGTAGTACCTAAGAGGGCAATGTTGCCTGATAGAAGATTTGTGATGAAGGATCTATACCTTGTGCATTTATGTAAATTACACTAAATTATATGATGATTGTACTTTTGCTTGCTTTTAATTGATGCCATCGAATATTTCGGTCGATAAAATAAGAACAGTAGCTGAATTTATTACCACTTAAATCAGCCTAGTAAAAACGATATGATCTAATTACATCAAGCTACATTTACCGAATCCTAATCGGATATCCAAATTATTGGACGTGCGTAACACCTATCAAATGTGGGGTAACTAGTACGACCAAACACGTGTTTTAGGAGCAATTGACTTATTTCCTCACCAGGCGTAGAGAAAGAGGCCTGTTAACCCAGATGACTGACAACGTTCATTGTGGTGGCGGTATTAAAACGTGCGTCGGGCTGTATGATGTTTAAAATTCAGAACTGTTCTGTTGTACGACAGAAATTCAACAAATAAAGATAAAGAGCATATAGTTCTATGCATTTGACTATCAGTGTTGCTGACGGGGCCATAAAGTACACAATGTCTACGAGAAACATTGAGAGTTATCGTGTTCAGTCAGTCACAACGTAGAACTTCGTACGTACGTACATCAGTTCGAGTTGCAATACCACATTAGCACAGATATGCAGTTATCGATTCAAATCCCATTGCGGTAGAAGTAGTAAGAGTAGCAATCCGGAAGACTAGGGTTTGAAAATGTTATTCAAGAAATACAATCCAGTGAAATAAATTTGGAAAGAAAAAAGAAAGGGACATGAAGAATTCAGAAGACTAGAATTTGGCAGAACACAAAGAGTGGACGCACCTTCGCCATTGCAAACGATTTTGAGCCATGTCATTCAAGGTCTCTAACCATCGATTGCTACCATCTCGAGGATCCCAACCAGGTAGTCTACACTTACCAGCATGGCTCAGTCCACTTGTCAGTGACTTCATGGATTTATGTCATGTTTTGGTCTGGCAGCACCTAGCTTTCTTCAAACCCACTTGTACACCACAAAACATCGCACGTCGAGGCAGTCGGTGGTTGGGCATTCGTAACACATGTCCCAGCCATCTCAACTGATGAAGTTTCACTACTTCATCAATCGATTCGCCATCCTTACCTAGTACCCGTTTCCTAACATCTGCATTACTTACCCGGTGGTCCCAGGATATACGAGCAATGAGTCGAAGACACCTATGATCGAATACTAGTAGCCTACGAATATCCTCTACTCTTATCGGCCATGTTTCACTGCCATAAAGTAGGACGGAACGAACTGCTGCACAGCAAACCCGTCCTTAGGTTGCTAGACGGATATCCCGCCTACGCCATAAATGACGCAAGTTGGTGAAAGCTAGACGAGCCTTCTGTATCCGTGCTGAGATTTCGTCACACACCAGGGCTGATGAGATTCCCAAGATATGTGAAGCGGTCAACACGTTTAACTACTTCACTCCCTATCATTAGTTCAGGTGTCGATGCAACCCGGTCCTGAAGTGAAATTTTGCATTTGGAGGGGAGAATCGCATCCCAAATATGCCTGCTTTGTTGCTTGACTCTTTTGAAGGGAGAGCCTTTATGAGGTAATGTACTTCTTTGGTACTCCTTTCAGTGACAAACACTGCCATAGAACCTCACGATCAACGGAGTCAAATGCTGTTGCCTATTCCAGCTGTCTTTTCTATTTCTCTTGTTTTCGCTACCCACCACTGTTCGCGATCATTGCGTAGGCTTCTTGTTAGCCTGCTGCCTCACTGTTTTCCAGTTGTTCCTGAAATATATATTCTTAGCATGCCTATCATTAAGTAGAACCCTAAGAGGCTTCCCTGCAGTGTCTTTCCTACGTCCAGTAGGACGCAGAAAGATACATGATCGTGTAGTATCAGTTGTTATGTTAAGCCCATATACTTTATTCTAGTTGCTGGCCAAGCCTATTCGCCTGTCATGAGTCATATTTTGATCTTGTTCATTATTCGCTTATTAACCTTGGCTATATTTTTATATGAGCGTATATGTGTTCACACTTCGTATCTTACTCAACATATGTCTGCCATTCACTTTTGTCTGATTATAAATATTGAGTAACGCTTGCTTAAAACGAGTTGGCTTCACAGCCAATCTCCAATACGCATTATTTTTGCATCACTCTCGAGTTGGCTTCCCAGCCATCTCCAATACGCATCATCTTTCGCCTCGCTCTCGAGTTGGCTTCCCAGCCATCTCCACTGCATGTCATTTCCGCCTCGTTCACTTCCTTCGCTTATTCGCCTGTTCACTCGTTCGTTATTATTCGCTCAGGTGTTGCTAACTTTCTGACCTGAGTTATTCGACAATAGACTGTAGTTGCTGCTATCCTTTGTCTTCTGATTTTACGTGCCGTTAAGATTAGAATTATATCGATTATCGAAACGAACGATTAACGAATCGCGGCACTACAATCGTACTAGACATGATCTGAATCTAAGCATGTGCTCCAAAATGAGCGACAGTTTTCTATCAGTCGCTGATAGCGATGTAATCTAGTTGAGTCCAACGTTGGGACGAATTCGGGGGTCGCCGTTCTAAATTATGTTTTTACTTGTGCTTAGAGTTAGTATTTGCAAGAAACAGGCAGTTATCTGAGCATAACTGCAACAGACGGTCGCCAATATCTGTTCTTTGAGCCACGACACCATAAAATCTCATTCGCTTAGTCCGCCTACCTGAACATCAAAGTCACCAACCACTATTACTACATAAGAGCGCCTACCTTTTCAGAGAAGATCGGAAAGCCTTCTGTAAAACTCATCTTTTACATCATCTGAGCTGCAGTCAGTGGGAGAGTAGGCAGAGACGACGAAGAGGCAACGACGAGTGTCCTCATCTTTCCGAGTCCTTACTGTTCCGTTTAGTCGGACAGCGCACAGACGACTGTCTACTGGGATCCAGTCTAAAAGAGCTAGTTCTGCCCTAGGACTTAATTCTATACCTACTCCAGCGAGGCAACGGGAAGCAGCATCAGGGCTTTCAGATACACGAAGCGTGAATCGAGATGGCTCTTTATTATTATATGATGAGGTCGAATGAATGACGCTACTCGGATCTTGTATGTGCGTTTCGGAGACGCAGCACACATCGATGGTGCGAGATTCTAGAGTCCTAGCACGGAAGCCTATTGTCTATTTGACACAATGTTTGGACGTTAAAAGCTCCTACATGTAGTTTAGAGCGCGGTTTCAGGAGACCGAGAATAACGTTCCGCGCACTCGAATCGTTTGTATTAGCGGTGCGAGGTGATAAAAGGACGTGAGAAGGGTTAGTCGTGGAGATAATTATTAGGAGGCGTAGGAAGAATTTGAATGTGACGATTTTGGTCTCGTGTGCTGTTACGAGTATGAGGGCTGATGTCACTTCCCGGCTGCGCACACCGTGGAAGGGTATTTCTTGAGGGACCTGAAAAGGAAGTTGGAATTATGTTGGTCTTAACGACCTGGGAGCGTGACCGCAGAGTCCAGGGGACAACTGCTTGAGGTCGGTCACGCCCGGCCTTTTTGTGGGGGATTTTTGATGTGTTAGCTCCGTTCTTCAAAGGGCCTTACAGCCGGAGACGGAAATCTGTGAGGTAAGGTGAGGCGTGACATTTTTAGGGTTGACCTTTTCTGATTCCTTCCTTCCTTGTGAGAAGGCAGCATCGCTGCAGATGCTGGTTGTCCGAGGGAAACACCTTACTGCTGTCACACCCCTCTACAGTCAGTAGTACGACTTCGCCTTCGGACCTTGGGATTGTTGCTTTTAGTCTTACCGCTCTTCAACCGACCTGCCTGGCATAGTAGGACCTTGAGGAACGAATGTTCCAGCCAGTATAGCTCGATTGGTTCATCACGATAGGCAAACCCGACCACCACGTCAAGGTAGCAGGTACGGTCGGGAGTTATGGTGTTAATCTGCACTGACTAAGGTGATTAGGAGATATTCTGTATCTTGAGATTTATATCACATCAACAAATTATATGGACCAGGTCTACAACGGTAGGAACCTGAAAAGTCAAACTGACAATTTGGACAACTACATATGATACCGACCAGCATAGAGTATTGCGGAATCTGTGGTCATTGTTACGAAACCCAGTAGTTTGACAATCTAATGTTGGATCGAATTATATATGATATTAGCGTAAACTGTTATCGTAAATTCTGATCATCTTATGATTGTGTTTAATTATATTGTTAACATTTTCCTCTATTACATCAAGCTTTGTAGCCTGAATCAGTGCATTATACTGCTAAAGGTTTTGAAATGATCTTTTTGTCTATGAAGGTAAGAACAAGTTATGAAGCTCTAAATAAGTTGGAAACTAATTAATTGATCAATAAAAGTGTAACAAAGTAGTGCTTAGGTTTGATAAGTTGGACATCCAATTCTTCCGTACGACATCAATGTATGGCAGAGAAAGAAAACTGGAAACGGAAAAATCGGTAGCTATCTGAAATTTTATTTATTTTATTACAGTTCAGAATTGTTTCAGCTGAACACCCTAATAATCAGTAAAATGCATGCAGAAACAACAATATGATTATGTCATCCTGATATTCTTGAAATAGCAGGCGATTGATGATTTCATTGTAGATTTAAAATTGATCTAATTCTTTCAGAGTGAGTTTTTTTTCTAAACAACTGATAGTATTTAGTGTTAGTAAATTTAACTCATTTACCAATTATAAGGTAAAATTACTCAGATTTGGGCCACCCCCGTCTGGTCAAACCGAAGTAGGTGATCTGGTAAACGAACCTAACTAATTCTTTAACATTTCTGAATTACGCAAGCACTGTGTTTTATCGGTGACTAGCACAATTAACGTAAGAGAAAAACAGAAATTAGTTCTAATAAGTTCTGATACAATGCTTAGGAATGAGGCCAAACATTCAGGTCTCAACTGATTGAAGAATAAGTGACCTAACTAAACTAATTCCCTCCAAATCGCCTATGACATTTCATTATTCTTATCTTGTGTTCGTATGCTGTATATGAACATGTTACATTACATCTGTTTAGTGGTCTTGTTCCTCATTTTTAACTATTCAAAGAAATAAGTCAATAATACGGTCTTGTGAGTGGCCAACACTTAACTACATCACATCGTTCTGTTCACCTATCGCTTAACATTCTACCTGTTGATCTTAATCGAAAATTCTGCCTCATCAACCATAACAACGTTATAAAAAAAATTGTTAAAATGACTAGTAAAACAAATGAATCAATTTAAACAAAACGAAAACTATAGACATTAGAAGATATTCGTTGAAATCATTCAAGCCCTAACAATGTAGTAGAAAACAAGAAAAAATTTACAGTGCTGAGTGTTATTTTGTATCACATTTTTGCAATTATTTTAGCAAGTATAAAGTGATTGTTTATTACAAACAAGTGTTTACTAGAAAGCAAATAAATTTAAGAAAAGTTACAATATATAGGGATGTGTCATATAGAATTTTTAAAAAAAATTCAAAAATTACTTTACTACTCGGTGCGTGTTTTCAAAAAAAGGGGCCAAAAAATACACACTATACATGTGTTGTTGTGATAATATGGACTTTAAAAAAAATTAGAGATCAAAAATATTTGATGATAACTCTAAAGCTGATAATGATAATTAGGTCGGAAACAAAAAAGTAAATTTTGAGTAGTGCGTTGTGTTTATATTTGAAGAAATGGTTGAAATTAACCTATTATTCATATAAAATATTAAAAACAGTATTTATTCTTATGTATGGATTTATGAAATAACTGGCGGTGGGGTTACAGGTCCGAATATTTCCTCTACATGTGTAAGCAGATATTCTATACATGGAACCTGTACAGACTTAAGTGCTCTATATGCAACAGATTCTACTTCTGGCCAAATTAAACTGGGTCCGAAAACAATAGCCAAATTGTAAGAATGCATTTGGTTGATACTGGACAATTGCATTACTCTATGAAATGAAACAGTACAGTGTAAAGAAATGAAGTTTATTGAAAACAGATCTTAAGAAAGTTGTATCCAAGCTTATTTAGACAACCCTTAATTTTTAATGTAAATAGAGGATTCTATATACATACGCGTAATTACTAAGAACTAAATATATCTATGTTATCTGATTTCCTCTGTCAGTATATCGATAAGACACGCTACTCTGGTATGAGCAGGTAAAGAGCTTCGATTAAAATACAATAGAATTATCTCCATTTCATCAATGATGTACTCAACTTTATCGATTTTCTCTTTGGCTTCACTCATCTCTAAAAGCTCTCCAACTCTCACTTCATATGGATGAAATAGAATTGATCAGTCTGGAATTGTGTTCTTCGTCTTCAAATATCATGTAATCACTTTTAAAGTTGATACCTTAAGCTAACTTCCACAAGCTGGAATCTTAACAATCCTCTTTAGGATGTATATTGCTTTGAAAAATGCGCAAAACGCTTATTTTTTTTGACTTAGTTTAATGTACCTGAAGTTATATGTTTACAGTTCACTTTGTGGATGCTTGAATCATCTGGAAATCTTGATATCCATTTCTTTTTATCCTTGATCTTAAGGACATAACGTGACGGCGACAAAGAAAATTTTGAAGTGAATTTCATTAGGTAGTGGCATTAACAATTTTTGACTGAGTGGTTTCATGAGAATGAATTAAAACCTACATAGAGTTCTATGTTCAAGCAATGACCAAGAAGTCATTAATTGTAAGTCGAACGATGTAACCGTAGCTATCGAGGTTGAAAACCAAGTACATTTCGAGTTCATATATACATATAATCCTAAATCACGACAGATTTTTATGTCTGTACTATATTGAAAATTTGTTTAAAAAAACTCAACTTATTTCATCATCTTACCTGTACAAATGATGAAAAAATATTCGAGATGTGTTGATATGTGGGACAGGCATAGAGTTGATCAATTCTCTCATTTTAATCACTTTTATATCTGGCGCTAAATCATTATCACCTGTATATTTAATAAAAAGAAATCCAATTCAAGAATGGCTCATAATTATAGATGATATAAAGCGATTATGTATTGGGTTTTTTCAGACGGCCTACAGTAAACCCTATTTTATGAACTACGAATCTTCTAAGATGAACGAGAACGAATATGGATTTCGACATACTGCATGTTTAAAACACAACAGGTCATCTTTAATAATCCGCAAGCTAACATGAGATAGAGAAGATAGGACCTTCAGGATAGCTTTATATTCCGAACAGAAGTTGATAATTGACAAAGAACAACTTTGTTCAGAAAGTAATATGCAATGACTTTGGGGAACATAACAAAGCTAGCAAACTAAAAGCGATAACAAATAATCAGTTAACACTAAAGTTCATAGCGGAAATATGTCATCGAAATTATCCATTGAGGAAGAAATTAGCATGTAATTACAGAAAGCTAAGTAAATTCACCACTCGTTAGCAATTAAATAACCAATTCATAGTTGTTTCGGTAGCTAGGTAAAATAATATTATGATCAATAGCAATGTCCCTTTAATTGCTTTCAAAAAGTTATGACAAAGTTAACATACTTAACACTGATATTGGTTAGATATGGATATGTAGCATTACCGTGGAGAGATTTGAAAAAAGTGAAGTAATATTGAAGACGTAGTACGTTGTAAATGAACATAACATTTGAGAGAAGATTATGGATCTTCAGAGGTTACAGACCTAAGACAATTAACTGATTATGCTATGAGGACACAAATTAATAGTAATCAAGAATAACATGAGTTGAGTTGAGATCAGCTAGTTAAAAATAAAATCATGGATTTGATATGAGTGATGCAATAAGAATAAGGGAGAGTTATGAGAATGATTAATATATTGACGATAACATCACGATGGAAAAAAAAGACTCGCCACTGTTTCCCTCTGAATACACAAACCTGACTTGAGACATATAATAGCTATGTCTTCGGCAAACATAACATTTCATCTGGAAACATTCACATCTCGTAATAGGAACATAATGTACTAGGACTTGTGTCCATTTAAGATGAGAATCACTTTAAAACTGGTTATTTCGAAGAGGATTAGAGCGTAGTTGATATTCCATAAACATCCTTAATGGAAATTGTTGTTTATATTTGTATTGAGGAACCATTAGACGTCTGGGGTATTGTATTATTATCTTCTCATATTTGTACGTTTTGTCTTGACACACGAATAGTTTTTCTACGTCTTACTGTTCCAGATTTTTCACTAATTATTAAATTTTTTATTGCTCTATTTTGTATTACTTATGGCTGAGTTGTGTATACATTATAATCTCTTATTTTTTGTACTGCCAGAGCAGGTATTCGAGGTATAGTATTCTATGAATTTTGAGTAGAGTTCAAACAAGAATTAATCTGTTTGTTGTCCTTATCTTCTGATTGCGTAGTGGATTGCAAAGAGCTCGAGGATAAATCATCATTAAAGCTTAAGAAGTTTATCCTTAACACACCCCCGAATGGTAGGCCGGCTATCACTCTCTATACAACATTGATTATAAGTCATTTCAATAACAGTGAAAAAAGGATAATGAAAAAGAAAAAAACACTGGCAAATGTTATTTACTGTATTAATAATGAATTTACCTAAGAGTTGATCAACTTCTGGATACACTTTGAATGTTATAAGTGGTTCTTTAAGTTCTCGAAAAAATAATTTCAATGCACCTGTTAATACCTCTAAACTCCATTTTTCAGAATTTAAACTGTAGTTATCTATAATAATAATAATAATAACTGAATCAAGAAACAAGTATTTCAATTGATCATTAAAACAATATTAACGATAATATGAAATAAAAAGAAGATAGTTAAACTAGAAATGATATTTGAAAGTCATTTTATTAACTGGAGAATTATTGAAAAGTATGCACCAAGGTACAACTATTTCATCCTTGTTTGACACTCCATATCAGTTCATATTCATGATCACCTAAAAGACTGAACTTTATTATTTAAAGTGAATAATGATGCTGATGTCTTGTAGTAGAAATAAAATGTGGGTGACCATTGAGTGTGGGCAGAGACGTTTCGCTTACTAAACATTAGATACCTTATTTTCCCTTTTTATTATTGATTTCTACTCGAAAATCCTGAAGGAAAAAGGAAAAGAATACCAAGGAACACACTGCGTCGAGAATTGGAAGTAGACATCAAAAGGATTAATAGCAACCGGAAACAAGTGGAAAAAATTTCTCAGGACAGAGTTCGATGGAGAATCTTGGTGAGAGGCCTTTTCTCCTCGACGGCGGATAACAGGCGTAAGTAATTTTCCAGTCTAAAGGTAATATGATCTTCACTACCGATTGTATTGCCTTATTATAGTAGTACACAGCAAAAATAGAAACTATTTTAATATTCCCGTTTATATCAGATGACAAGCATAACCATTAAGCTAATGTGTTCATAATGCGCAACATTCTACATTTTCAAACTTCTATGTAAATCTAAGGAGACATAACACGATTTTTATCTAGGCATTATTGATTAGTGAAATTGTCTTTATTTACAATTCAGTTGACTCTTTAGGTCATGGCTTTTCACCAAAACTTCAAAAATGTGTTAATTATACATATGAATATCAGATAGTATAATAACACATAGATTACATATATACATAAAAATTTAAAAGTAAACAATGATAAAGTGTAGTTTATTAAGTAATAGAACAACACATGTTATTCATCGTAAATACACTAGAATGTAGAATGAACTTAAAGTAGATAATATAGATAGAAACATTGGATAGTTTGATTGATAAATTTTAACTACAACTTGTGTAACTTAGCAAGTAAAAACATGTAACTTCATTAGGATAAACAGACCACCTACTAACTACTGTATAGCATAATAAATTACTTATTAAAAACTTTTAAAGAGAGAGGCTACGGTTTAAAATAGGATTCAAAGGTTTAAAAAATGTCTACAGCCTGAATGTTAAAATCCCACCTTCACTTACTAGTTAAGACGAGGTAGGATTGAATAAAAACACATAGATTATCTTATATTTCGAACTATCACAATTTATTAAGTCAAAACTGACGAAAAGATCACAGTCATACTATTTTGATTGAGTAATTTGTGGTTTTCATTACTGAATATGCAATCAGTCGATAGTAGTGTGATGTATGCTAATTATGTCTGTCGACATAAGTAGTATGTAACACTTATCAGAAGTGGAAAGACTGGCAACAGGAGGTTAAGAAAACCGAACTGAAGGGAACAGGAATGTAAACAGAGAGAAATTGTAATAATAACAGGGATGAAAGTACGATGAAGTTTGTAAGAAACAATTGATGGATGATGTGCAAATCAAGTATTTAATGTATGGTTTTCATATTTTACGAAGATATTCTGTAATTTTGTTTTGAAAAATAAATCTGCTATCTCCGCTAATTGATCGTTCATTGCAGTAGTAATAGTATTGTTAGTAGTAGTACTGCCTACACAAATTCATCTGATTAACATTCGAATAACAGTCTCATAGGCAAAAGATCAATTTGTTAATCTTACTAATTATCAACCAATTAAGCTAGTATAGTAATACTATTACATAATATGATTAATACAAACGAAATGTACATAAATTGACTTTCTATGCATCTAACACAAAATGTGTGTAAACAATCATAGTAACTGTGGATTGTCAATTTCATTATGTTCAAGTTAAAACACAGTTTTGATTAATCAACTTATTGCATGTTGTATTATAACAACAGAACAAAAGGAACAGTTTGTTCTTAACAGAATGCTTGTTGCTATATAATGTGACATTTGGAATGGAAGACGTCTGCACAGTTTTGTCTAGATCACATCAAAATGATTGTGGTTTTTTTTCTTTACCTCTAGAGACAGATTCTGAGGGTATGACCCGTGAATATTTAGAAATATAGATTGGTTTACGTGTTATGGAAATACATGTTCAATATGTTTAAGTTCACACTTTTTTGTCCGAATGTATAAGGTTGTGTAAGGATGAGAAAAATATTATTTCTAGCTATAAGTACGTTTGATCTTGAATGTAAACTTGTAACAGAGTAATTTGAGGAACTCATTTTCATTAAGAAGGTTATCACTGAACAAATTATTGGTCTTTATATCCATCTTAAAATAATAATAATAATAACAATAAACGATTATATCATCTATAAAATTATTAATATTATTGATTGACAGCTCTGAGGAATGCAAAAGCGGGGATGCATAGAAAACTATCAAGTAGTATAAAAAGCAGGTGCAAGAAATTTAAGCTACACTTGGTTTAGTGATATTCATTTTGCTTGAATGATCAAAAAAAAACCATTACTAGACTAGATTCAATAGTTAAAAGTAATCAAGCATCAGAGAATTATATGTAAAAATTATGCTTCAAAAATCCCAGAGATTGAAATTTACATAAATCCAGTATTTCTTGCTGAAAATTGCTCAGAGCATCTCGAGTAGGATATTCAAATTAAGATTATAAGTATTTAGTATTTATTTAAACACATAAACATTGGTACAAGGAGGCACTAAATATATGTATGCCACATAAATCATTCGATTTGTCTGAGTGCTAGGATACTGCTCGAGAGCCCAAATCGAAGAACGTGGTTTTCTTAGGGGACCACACCCCGAGCCTTTGACCTAAAGGTCTAATCCATAAGGCAGTGGAGCATCGTAAGGAGATGCAGTCCCATGGTAGCCGGTCACCAACAATTGGTTTATACGCCATTTATTTCCTTAGGATCCTAGAGTCTATGTGCACCATTGGTTTGGAATCAGGGTTTTCCAACTCCCCTAGGTGAACTTTCCGTGTCCACCGACCCGGTTAAAGCGCCAGACATTCGCTTTTCGTTCTCTCACTTTCGTGAACAACACCCCCGCCACGAGAAGGCAGTGAGTAGGAATTCCCTGGCAGAGGCTATATACGCGTGGCCATATGAGAGCATTTCAAAAGGGAGAGCGGGTTCTCCTCACCCTCGACCCTATCAGACTATACTATCCAGTCATGTTTAAATATTGATTTCGTTTATTTTAATAATAATAGTAATGAGTCAGTAGAGATTTGTGTCCAACTTATTGATTTAATTCACTGTATATTAACTGACATCATTGAACATACGTGAATGATGATAAAAGTAAAAAGCAGTAACAATAATAATAAAATGTTATCACTACTTTTTTTGTTTTGATATGATGATGATGATGACTATTGTCACTATAACCAAATGATGCAATTAAAATGAAAATATACAACAAAATTGCATTTTAACCGTAATTCTTTCTATGTAACACCAACAAGATAATCAAAAACCAAATGAGAAAGTATACACATTTGTATTCATCACTGATAAACAGTTGCTTTTTTTGGAGAACAGTAAAAAAAATTGAAAAGTTTGGAATTAGTAACAAAATTAAGAGATTATTGTTAGGTTTAAGTAATTCAGCAAGTCACTATCGATTGGTTTAAGTTACCACTTAAACTATTGGCCACATAAATCGGTAAAGAGAATGTAATCAGCACTGAAAAAAAGATATGATAGTGATCGTTATAAAGTCGTTGATTTATGTGAACGTATTTGTCGAAACCGAACAGTTCAGTAGTAGTGTCCTCGATGTGATCTGTATTGAAATCACCGAGTAAATATAAGTACCTTTAACCTTTCCGTACACAAATGTCAACCAGCATGAAGCCTACAGTCTTTTTTTTAAAGTATTCCAAAGGGTTTCAAATCCAAAGTGTGGCGAGACTATAACTTATGGACGAACCAACTAGATTTAAAATAGCAGGTCTTCGATTCATTCACATTCAAGGGCCGAAATACTGCAAGCTTACTAGATTTTAACTGAAGGCTGGTAACCAATGGTTAACTCATTGCCAATGGTTTTGTTCCTGAATTATTACAACAACGGAAACAAACTGTCAACAAATGTTACACAATTCATATGTCTGTGGTAAAATAATAGTGTGACAAACTGTATGCTTGAAATTTCCAAACAAAAGGACATAGCAACAGAAGGACTTTTTATATAAGAAGTCGATTGACTTATATGATTTTAGTAATTCCTCACTAGATCCAGAAATGTGCTTAGTAGAATGTTTACCAGTTATGTAACTGTAACTATTTACTCTCACAATTGATCATGCATACTATAAACAAAAAAGGAAATGTCAAACACTAAATATCAGTATATGATATTTCTGAAGCACAAAAATACCACTCACATATGTAACATTGATAATGTAGTAATATAAGTTTATTTATTCATACTTAAGTGTAATTCTATGCTTAAATGAACAATAATATTTAAATATATAACTGACAGTTATTCCGGTTGATTCTTTCTAGGTTTTGTCTAAATGAATGCAAATCGAACTCTAGTTATCAGGTGATCATTCGATATAATGCTGAAATTAATTCTATTATTGAAATCACATGAAAAATAGTGAGATTAAGAACGTTAAATTATATATAAAACCACAGATATTCACACAATAATCAAATGAAAAATAGTATCCTAAATAACGATCGAGTATGTGTTGGTACGATCGATCTTCAGCTTTAACGGATAACATAGAGAAAGAGAGGGTTCATTAAACTATTTAAGTCCTTAAACTTATGTAAGTAAATAAGCAGTGAAGAGATTATAATTTATGGACGAACAAATCAGATTTAGGATAACCAGCCTTGGATTTTGGCGCGAAATTCATTCACATATTTAACTAAATGAAGTTTTGGTAATTTAGCTGATGTCAGTTCGCGATGAAAACCAAAAATCTAATTCCTAGCCCTCACCATCAAATGTAAATCATAATCCTTATTCTTCAAACTGCTTTATAACCCTTATTTAGCCCTAGTAAGGTGGACACTTTCAAGGTCACTTAAGCGTGGCTCGAAGGTCGTCTATAAATTATATTCTCACCGTGACGCCTTTTTGTAGCAGAAAAACAAACAATTATTGATTTTATACACAATTTGAATACTAAAAGCAATTTCAAGCAGTCATGTTAAGAGTTATCAATTTACAGTAAATAAACAAACAGTATCTTTCAGTTTACTTACATTGATTAACGGCACAACGAAGTTTTTGGATTGTAGCACCATTCCCGCTTGATCGATAAATCCCAATATGATCAAGTCCTAAACATTTGATAGGAAAAGTAAAACAAAAAAATACTAAATTTGAATATCCATGGATTAACATTTAAAAAAACAATTATGTTCAGTATAAAATAGATGAGGTGTGACTAGCCTTGAGATCTAGGACTCATGTTACGTTGCATTTGGGATTCATCAGCTGAATGTACCTGCATCTCAGAGTTGATTTACATCCCGGGACTCAAATCCGTTCGCTTCAAATGCCATCGCATTATCCAATGAGCTGCCGAGTCCCGATAGCCATCCACTGGTGTTGATGCTCTTGACTGAAATTTAACCAGTCTTGGTCGGGATATATGGGATTCAGTTATCGAATTAGAGTACACAAATAATGAAGTCCCATTCAGTGAATACGAAGATGTAATTTGAAGTCTGTTGAATGACATGAGTTTCGTTAGACTTTGTGTTTTGGTGTCTGACCAAATCTCACAATGACCTCAGAAACCTCGTTATGCTTTTTCAAACTAGATTTACTTGTGGTATAGGCGAGATGTACGTCTGTCAACCAACGAAAACGTATAGCGAGAAGTAATCTGCTTTGCCCTACTCGATGACTACGAAACACAGTTTATGAAAATAGAAGCAAGCGCAGTCTGGTGGGTTTTGATCATAAGCGTATTTCAAGAGCTATTCGCGTATTGTGGAACGACTAGGCGACCGAAAATGATTTTGGACGTAGAATATTAAGCAAAGATAACAAATAGGTTGATGAACTTGTGATTCTTAATCATCTGAGGTTGTTGTTATGCACGACCAACCGCCGCCTACCTTGATGATCGAAGTTAGCTATTGTAAGAGAGACCAAACTAATCCGTGGTATCAGTCGAATGTATTGCGGCATCCCACAGAGAAAAGACACTCATTTCCTCTCGTTTGACTTTATGAGACTAATATGGTCAAGTAAGTCCGGATTATTGCAATGAAAAGCTTATAGCTAACGGATAACAAAATTCCGAACAAGTTCCCAATGAAAATGAACCGTTTTATAGAATGAAAATAGATGATTATGTATAAAATATTTTACACAAATTGAATACTGCTTAAATTCATTTGAAATGTGATTAGATGCTGGATTTCGATTTTGTAGGTGATTTACCAGCCTATAAATTTAGGTGTTGATAAGCATGCTTACTTATATCCTGGTACTAAAGTTCTTACCACGAATAACTAGCAAATCTAACGTCGCTGTCTTGACACGGAAGTAAAGAAAGGGTTCAATAAGTTCCGTGCAGAAAGCAGTTTACTCTCCAATATCACCTGGATTTCTGACAGTGGTGGTATGGTTTGAAAATTACCAAGACAACTAACACAACAAAGTCCATTTACAAAAATGCAGTGCGTAACTGGTTTGAAATAGACTTCCAGATCGTCATGATCTTGAATACTAGTTCCGTTTATCTCATAGCTTCCTTAAGAAGAAATATCCGGTTGTGGTATGGATGACCCAATTGCTCATATATGATAATATATATTATTACAGATAGCATTAGAAAAACAGCACTAATCATATCATAAAAGATCACAACAATGTTGTAATGGAATTTTTGTTTGGATTTTAATCTGTAAGTGGTCCAAACACAAAACAGGTAAAAAAAAGTACAAAAATGATGTTATATATATATATATAACAAAACAAGATTACCTCGAGCTTCAATAGCACGAATTGCACGAACAATAAAATTAGGTACATCAGAATCTTCATTCTCACATATTTGTATGATTGTCGATGCAAATACAGATTCATCTATTTTCAGAGCAAAATAAATCAAAATATTTATGAGAAAATTATTCATTAATGTTGATAGAGTTTTTATTTAAAATACAAAATAGACAAACAACATATAACATGTACATCAGTTAGACAAATAAACCTACCACTTTATACCTTATTTACTGTTACAAATAAATAGATAAGCTGATTAAATAATATTTAAATTGTTACTAGGAGAAAAAGTGGAATAAACAGGAATGATCTGTACAAAATGATATGTCCAGTTAATTGTGGAACTAATAATCCTCTCGAACATGAACGATGATTATTTTTTCTTTTTTGGTTTTAGTGTATAATCGACTAGATAGTATGGATCTGGTTTTTCAAAAATATATCAACATAAATTCTTCGATATAAAACATTTTATAGTATTCCTCATCCACAATTATATCATTAACAAGAACTATACTAAGCCTGTGAAATAACGATTAGGGTACATAAAACTACAGAGAGAGAAAACTAAGTTCAGTTGTGTCATCAAACGTAAGGAATTTGACTATATATATATATTCAAGTAGCTTAGTTGTTATGAAGACAGTGCATCACAGTAGTGTCAGTCAGCTACAACGTAGGACCAGACACATACATGCATCCGTCCAAGTTGCCATATTTCATTAACACAACAAGATTAACACTAAATTCATAAAAGCAATCACTTCAATGGTAGTAACATTTAGAAGAAAGATTGTTTATAAGAATATAATACAGGAAGAAAGAAAAATATTTCGCAATTTTAATCTCACAGTTTGAGGGAAGACAAAAAGTTCATACACCTACGCCATTGTGATCGATTCTGAGCCATGTCACACAGAGTCTCCAACCATTGCTTACGATAGTCATGCGGACACCAACAGAGTAGTCTGCATCTACCAACACGGATCAGACTAGAAGTTAGTGAATTCAAGCACTGATGCCACGTTTTCGTTCGGCCGCCCCTAACTCTCTTCCAACCATCCACTACACTAGTCAGCATTCAGCGTCGTGGTAATCGGTGTTCAGGCATACGCAACATGTGGCCCAACCATCTCAGTCGATGAAGATTCATCACCTCATCAACTGATTTACCATCATTTCTTAATACCATGTGTTTAACCTTATTGTTACTTACCCGGTGATCCCGTCAGATCCCAGCAATATTTCTAAGACATCTGTGGTCAAAAACTAGTAATTTGAGAATAACCTCTACTCTTAATGACCACATTTCGCAGGTGTAAAGTGAAACAGAACGAACTGCTTCGCAGTATACTCGTCCCTTAATTGATAGACGGATATCTCATTTCACTTCATGTCCACTATCCAAAATATTTCTGGCACTTGTAAAGACTTTACACACTTTCAGCCACAGATTCCTAATAATGTGTTCAGAAAACGCCGTGAAGACCCTTCTCTCTGTCCTTCCTATGTATTTGTTGCTGTAAGTACATGTAGATTCATAAATGTAATTAGAGTTGACGTCAGAATGGTATTGACCTAACTTTGAATGGCATAAAGAACACTTGGTGTTGTATTGTGAAACCAATTGAGCAGCAAGAAACATTATCAGCGCCGCCTTGACTCTCCTATCGATTCTTTCTGAAATCTTATCTCCTTTAAAAGGAAGGCGAATGAAGACAGGTTTCTTCCCAATACTTGGTTTTTTATCATTTTGGGATATTTTTCCGAAGTTCGTAATAAATTCCCTCGGATATCCATTTTTAATGAGATACTTTTCCTGAACAACCGATTCCTTATTTATTTTGCCATTTGAGCATAACATCATATATCTATTGAAGAGCCTTTTGAACAGACACTTCTGTAAATGATAGGACAAAAGCTATTAAAGTTCAAATACTGTCCTGTTAATATTTATTTCCTATGTATATTTTTCTCAAGACTTCAATCACTTTTTTGTCTTACGTTAAGATCTAAAAAAAACTGATTAGGCTATGTCTTTCATATTCAATTGAGAACGTTATGTTGGGATGAGAGTTGTTGAAGTGGCTAAGTAACCGAGAAGCGTGGTCCATATCATCACAGATAAAGAACGTGTCGTCAATATATCTGGCGTAGTATGTTGTGTTTTGGATTTCGCGTTTTAGTTTCGTTTGTTCTAGGTTAGTCATGAAGATATCGGTCAACATAGGCCCCATGACCACTTCATCGGCTTAATTGTATAGTTGATTGATAAGTTGGAAACGAACCCCTTTCGTGCAAAGTAGTAACAGATTTCTTAACTCATTTTTTAGGCAAAGGAAGCAATTCTGATTGGTCGTAAATTATATTAAGTTTCTTCTGGTGGTATACTCGTAAATAATGAACACATGTCAGAAGATACTATGAATTTATCTAATACATTCAATTGATCCATCTCTTTGAAAAACTGAATTGTGTGTTTTTAACTATGGGCCGCCAGTTTTATACAAATTGGTTCTAATAATTTGGTTGACTACTGAGCGAACTTATGGTGAGTTTACCATAAACAGTAAAAGTCTTGACGGGATGTTGGATTTTTGCAATTTATGGAGATCATATACAAAAGGTAGTCGTGATCCTATTGTACTCAGATTATTGTAAGTTAAATTATCAATGAGTTTCTTCTTCAAAAGTTCCTAGAGATGTTTATTGACTCTGTTTTCGATTCCTGGAATGGTATCTTCTCCATATTTGTCGATTTGGAATCTTGATGTACCGTTGAGAATACGGAACATTTCATACACATAATCTTTTTGGTTCACTATTACGATACCAGGAGCCCCATCTGTTCTTATTATAATGATCTTATTATACTTTTGTAAATTCTCCAGTGCTGGCATATGATCCTTCGTCAAAAGGTTTAAATGTGTAGTTGCGGAAATATAGCACTGATTTACAATATCAATCAGTTTAGATTTAAACCAAACTTTTTTGTCTTTGTCTATAGGTTTTTGCAAAAACCTTGTTGTTCTTGCTTTGTTTAAATTTACCAAAGGATTTGTTTGTGTCAAATTTATCGAATTTATGAAAGGATGAGATTATTTATATGTTGTATTAGCAATATAATCTGTAAAATACATATATGCTTTACAAAAAACTAATCATTGGTTAGATTAAGAAATTGAATATGCAGAATACAAAAGAGTTTCTTTGATAAAAATAATCCATACACTTAAAAACAATCATTTTGTGTACGTCAGACTTAAATTACAGAAATAATACTGTACATGAAAGGCATAGAACTATTCATCAACGGAAAAATTGTTTCTAATAAAGAACCAGGTGAACAACCTGTAAATTATTCACTAAATTACCAAAAATTCACGTTGACAAAAGTTATTTTCTCAAAGGTTCACAATCATCAACTTATTGCTATTTACATTGAGTCAATGTGTTTATTTACTTACTAAAGATTATTTCAAACTACTTATAAATGTATGTTACAATGGATAATCAATTATATTCATATTTATTCCAATATAAATGTAAGAACTATTTATCATCAATCGTATGTGAAAAGTTCACCACAAAACACATACACATCAATTCAAACTAATAAACATATATCTTTGCAAAAAAGTGTGATCAATGCTTTATGGAATCTTTACAACAATCGGTGTCTTTTTTTTCGGTACAGACTCGGAGATTAGCCTCCCAAGAAAACCAGATGAGTGGGTTTGGGTGCCCAGACAATATGTCAGCTCACACCCTACACGATGATTATTACTACTCAAGAAAATATCTCTCCGATTCTCTATTCATAAAATTTATTCATGATATTTATAATTAGATAGTACCATGCAAATCTTTTTTTAAAACTTATCATCTTTCCATTTATTTTATTATCATTTTGCATACACTTTTATTTTGCAAGTCTTCATCAAAGCTTCTTATTGAAATGTGCTCTGATTTTGTTAAGAAAGACAATATAAGCATTACGATTAGACGATTCAGCTCGAAGAAAAAGACAACCGAAATTTTTAGAGTCATTCAATACCTCGTCTGTGATAAGAGTTCTATCTATCTATCTATCTAAACAGTCTCAAGCCAATAGATGGAAGACTTTATGGATACACTCGCCGAATACGGTACTTGATACAGCTTTCGTGAAGCTGTATTTGTCTTCCAAAGTTGTCTTCTCGACATTCGCAGTGACAGATCAAATGATAGATAGGTTCAACTGCCTTTAGATAGTTCGAAGTCAATGTTCGCCGTATATCCGAGACCAGTATTCAAGACTTGAGCAAAGTACTGCAACTTTGTCCTCTAATAGTCAATTACAAATTTTTTTGCGAGCGCCTATATAGGGACTCTATGGCATTGATGTCACAAAGGCGGCACTAACCGACCGAATCGCCGTTAACAGCTGTTTATGTGCTTTTAAATTAGAGTGTTCCATTGAAGTGAGAAAACGTTGGCATGAGAACTTATGCTTTCTCGTGATTTGCGTTAACGAGTTGACAGACTGCAGCCGGAATATAATCAAGGATTAATTCTACCGTCAGATTTACAACAGATCAGCGAGAGAAGTTTTAGTCGATATCTGAGAAACTCGTCCTCTCATAGCTGAGGATTTAAAAGACTCTTTGTGCTCAATTATCTGTACCTCTGATGGATTATTTACATCTGTTAGTAATACCATGTTTGTAATAGGGAGGTTCAACAATATCATTTTGGGAACAATGATGATGTCTCATTTAATGTCTTCACATTAAAACCCCAACTCAAGTGGTGTGAACATGTGTTACGAATGTGGTCTCAGAGGCACCCCCTTCGTCTGCTATTTGCTGACGCTGAGGCTGGGTGGGATAAGTATAGAGTTGGTCAATTTATGAAATAGTGCCGTGGTATAAAAGAAAGCTGTATAACATTGCCAAATATCTGTGTTATATTAAACATAGCACGCATGCACTCGATATAACAATCTGCTCATTATTAATCCCTGGGTGGGGTGCTACAGATGGTACAACCCAGTAACTTTAAACAATATTAAACATGGCTCAAACAGAAAAGTCAGCAGCAATTATTTTGTGGTCTACTTTCAGATCTTTCACTAAAGTAAGAACTCCCTTAAAGGAAAAGAGTTTTCTTTGATTGTATTTTCAACTGAACTATGTCTTCTATGATAAATTATTTTTTTTACTTATTTTTCTTATCGTACTTCCCTTCTCTCTTTTATTCCTTTACAATGCCACCCTTTTGTTAGTGTGAGGTGCATTATTTTTTATAATCGCTTGTAACAGAATTTGTGAATTAAACAACAAGAAATGTAATAAATAATCACAGTGTGCCATTCCATTCATACATAGTCATCATATTGATCACAAACAATTGAATGGTTTGTCGATTCAAATCTAGCTAACAATTATAACAATAACGATTAAAAACCTAACAATGTTTTTTGTGGCAACGTTAGACGAGACAGGTTGATGAATAAATATAAGAGTAATAGTTAAGTTCAAACATCCCTACTCATTTTATCCGAACGTACACAACAGAATGAGTTCAATAAACTTTTAACCTCATGAATTGATAGAAGAGAACGAAAACAGTCCACAATTTATTTACAATACCGGGTAATATAAACTGAAGAATCATTGTCAACACTGTAGAAAATTTTCATATAATCCACATTAGTTAAACGGGAAAACAGACACGTATATTATCAATAGGTATACAGTAATATCTTTCTAATTGATTCATCAACAATTAGCGATTGATATGACTCTACAAATTCGAAAAAATATTCCATAAGATTTCTTTCTAATATTTTACAATCCCTAATTATCAATATGGGGATTTGAGGAGATTGTAGTATTTTAACAGTTGAATTCAAGAGCCAATCTAAGCTAGACCACCATTGAAAACCTGGATGGTGGTGTAGCTTAGATTGTCTCGTGAATTAAACTGTTAAAATCCCTAGTTAATTTAACTTGATATACTGTGAAATAACAAACAAATTCAATTTGACAAATGTACGCTATTTTTAACAAAAAACCATATTGTTTCTTCCTTTCTTTACTTTTTCTAATCTACGAACTCACTTTATTTTTCTGAAAGCATTATTTATTCTTCCAAGTTGTGATGTACTCGGTGTGGTGTGTTCACACATAACTTTGAATAACTTCGATTATGTAAAATGAACAAAATATAACTGTAAACTGCTTAACTAATTTTTCAGAACTGCCGATTTCAAGTAAGTTGTTAAATGTAAACCGATAAAAAGATAAGTAGTTAACAAAAAATTGATATCCATCCATAAAAAAAGAAAACAGGATTTGTAGTCATGGTTACAAACATAAACATACAAGTACGTAATAAACGTTTTTTGATTTGGCTACCTGATAATTGCAAAGTAAATAATTTGTTAGATACAATTACAAGAAATTTGTGGATATTCTATTATTCGTTCAGGAGTTTTGTGGAGATGGTTAAATGTTATGTGAGATCAAGAACTGATTTAAGTTAGACAATTATAGAAAACGTGGAAGTACCGAACAGCTACTTAGCTCTAACATGGAACTCCTCACCAGTGCGAATCCATGACTCAACCATCGAGGATTAAATTCTACGGTACAGTACGGATTAGATATATATAATTTCTCGAGTTTCACTAATAAAGTAAAACGATTGTGTAAACGCCATTGGTAAATCAGAAAATTTTGTTACATCAGTGATGAGATTATTCAATTATCTGTAACCATAAAAGATATGTTTGAAGTTATTTTCTTTTTGAATACTGTCACGTAAGACCAGAATAAGTACACTACTATGTTAAGAAACTTCTTGAATTACACCGATAATCACACTTACAGATCTTAAATTTTATTCCAGTACATACAAATAAATATATTATATGCTGTAACTAAATAGTAGCGATTTGCACTTAGCTAAATCTACAATTTCATAAGGAATTCACGTACGTATACACGAAACGTACAAACTATGAAAACAAATAACTTACTCTTCAAAATACCACGAGATCGTAGGGATGCAGCACTTGGTCTTGTTCTAAAAAAATCGCGCAACTTTGCCAACAGTTTTTTATCGAGCACAGAAGGTTGTACCGAATCATCTAAAATAATAATAATAATAAACAGTTAAGCAGAAAATATAACGAATTTGTCAATGAGATCCATAGCTGATAGTCCAACTATCCAGTTTTTAGTTATATATACAATGCAATAGAGAATATTAGAGTATGAAAGACAAGTTAAGACAACGAGAGTTAGCAAAGAGACAATGACCAGGTGTCTCAATTGACAGACTACAGCTTCATTGCCGATGACATATTTAACATTCTGTCTTGTTAATGTCTGATTAGCAATCTAGGAATAAATTCTTAATAGTATTTCTTTTCTCCTCATCATGAATAGTTGATCCATGAAGTAATTTATAATGATGTGAGCAGTTATATACTGCAGAATGAGTCGAATTTCATGAAACTAAAAATGGAGGTCCCGAAGTTAAATTTGAAAAATTTTCGAAAAACTCTAACCATATTGGTATGATTGAATTTGAACTAGAAGACTCAATAATAAATTATATGGTATCACTGCCTGCAACCATTAGTTTGGTGCATGAACTAAGATTTCTTCCTGTGACGCCTCTCTGAACAACATTTAATTTTATATTGATAATTTATGAGTGGAGATATGTTATCTTTCTAATGCATTTCTTAACTTGCGTTCGACTACTTCGGGACTCTAAGTTAGCTGCAGATTTCCATTTCTTAAGAATAGATATGATATTTAGAAATCCCTTGTTTATGAGATATATGCAGTTAAAGTTATTTTGTTAAAGAGATACAATCATGAAATACATGGTATTTCGAACTCCATTACCTTTGAACTTGAGAAATCCTAATAAGGTTTCAAAATCGATCTGTACAGATTTAATTTATGATGGTGAATTCGGTAAACATACCAGCTAACTCAATTATTAAGAGAAATGTATAGGTACCAAAAGACCCTTTTCTTACCAAGAAACTGAATACTAATACACTAAACTTTTTGGTAGTAGGTCCCCCCTGCCGAGAAAAACAAGCAGTTGTTTATCAAATGTTATTTCTGTCCTAAAGTCTCGAAATAACTAATACAGATTAAAGATGGAGTCTAAAATAGCGGAATTAAAGGTCTTAAATGGGACGAAACGTACAACTTAAATTCCACTGTTCATCTGATTTATATAGAAATCAATCATTCTTAGAACTTTAATCGAATAGGACGGTAAATTATGATACTAACAAGCTTTTATTTTAGAGTATAAAAAGTGGACAAAGAAAAGCACTTCAGAAAATTATTAAGTTTTTTTTTAATGTAGTATACTAGAAGCAGGGGTAAACATATTGATGAGAAGTGTCCTCGTTACTAGACAACATAATTATTATATAGGTCACATTCACAACTTCTGTGTGCTGCTCTTACTACTACTACTACTACCACAATTAAATGTTTCAATCGATTGTTCACCACATAAACTCTAACATAAGAAAACAAAATAAAACAAAACGAGTTAAGAGTTACAAAGATAGACTTTATTATTCATTAATAAGTTGACAACCATACATGATGAAAACAATATGGCTGAAAAGATCTTTGAAAGAAAATAATCATAATACATTGTCTTATACAGTTTAGTCATCCTACAGTTAATTTATTGGAGTTTTATAAACTCGTATATAAGATTTAAATGTATGGTAGTTTACCAAGTACTTTCCAAAACTGACCCATAGCACTTTTAAACAATAACATTATTTGTTCCAATCACAATGTAGTTGGTGATTATTAAGTTTCCCCTTTTTTTATTTAGCCTAGAAGAAGTAACGACAACCTTTACATAAAATTAAATTATTATGGTCAAATTGAATTTTAGGGTAAGCTTATAGCGCATTTATTTATTTCTCGTGCAGATATACCGGTCTTGGTGATTGATTAAAATGTTAAATAACTTGTTGAACAAATGTAATAATAACCAAGTAGTTTCGGTAAGACTTGACTAAGAGTTCTTAATAGTTCCAGAACTTATATTGCGTGTTCATTCTTTGAATCCCGATTTGCTGACTTTCAGTAAGTTACATTATGACATACTAGGAAAAAGGTTCAATTTAATACACAAAACTCATGGTGAACAAAAGTTGAGTCACTTATCATAATTCTATGATTTTTATCATTTAATTAATTGATAAACCCAATAAATGAAAACTGACGATCGATAAACACATAAATAACGTATGTTCTTGCACAAGTATATACCTGTATAGTTGCTACACTTAATGTTACAGTATGGTAAGCGGAAAGGAGGAGCAATGAAAATAATAGTATTATTGGATGAACAAATCTAAACAGGAAAAAAACTTTAAAATAAACCGATAAAATCAGACAATAAATAGTGCAGAATAACATTAAACTCAGAATTCATAAAATGAATAAACCATGTCGCTGAAAATTTTAGAAAGCATCTCGTTAGATACTGACTAGGAATTCCGGACTATGCGATACAGCTAAAATTTATAGGTCAGTTAACCCGCAGACTGATGAGTTATCTTGATCTAATTTACTCTAATTCCAACCTCATTTGCAAGCCACAATAGCTCATCCAGATAGGTTGTGGATAGATATGGGTAAATAATGGCTTAACCACTGCAGTTTATGGGAATCAACAACATCATCAACTTTATGGGTATATTAGGCTACAGTTACGACTATTTTTGTGAAGCAGTTTGGTAGATAACTCTTTCAGGTTGAAGAGAATAAGAATAAAGCATTCAGTAGAGTAATACAAATTCGCTGGTCTGTTGGATTTGTATCGATGTGTTACAATCTGAAGAATTCAAATATCACTTTACATGAATTTAGCATAATTTAACTATTTGTATGGCAGTAAGCTCGTAAATCCTATAGACAAATACACACTAGGATTCAGATACATAAATTAGCTTAATGGATACTCATTAACACGAAGCTCAAAGCTAAATCAAATCTATATCCAGTGTTTTGTGATTTCCAATGCTTATTTTAGTTAATATCAGTCAATGATGAAAATTATTTGAAAGCAGTAAATAAGCTAAAAATGAACAGAAATACATATTTAATTGATGTGTAAAAATAAGAATAAATCAAAATCAACCTACTTAATTTTTTTAAATGATAAAGAAATCCTTTAGTTTTTGCTTTAAGTCTATCATCCATTAGAGTTTTATAATTTAAGTATTACTCAATAACGTGTACTAACAGAAGTATGTTCCAAGTGGATGAGAGTACTGAATATAACATATGCACTTAAAGTACAGTATATCATGTGTATCCAGCCAATAAATTAGTATGACATATTAGTTTATATATATATATATATATATATATATATATATATATATAACAACTGGATACCTATTAGTAAGTCATTTGATAGATTTTTAAAATATTTGTGCATTTACTATGTCAACATTAGTACCATTATGCAAAGAGAGGTCGCGAAAAAACACATCTATGGATACGCGATCCATAAGATAGAAATATTCATTCAGTATAATCCAACTACCATTCAATAATTTCTACTAAGAACAATTTAAAATTATTGTGAAAATCCTAATAATGAGATAATTAAGTTTTTGACATAAAAAAGACAATTTTATTTTACCAACTAGCTTCTCCATAGATGATAATATAATTTGGATAATCTAAGTTTTCTGATGAAATTTAAGATATAAATAAAACCATAGTTGTAACAGAGTTGAGTGAGAATAAGGACAAGTGAAAACTGTTGGATTACGACCACCTTTAAGTTCTAAATAGTATTTTTTTCCTCGGTAACTAAGTAACTATAAAATTACTATCAAAAATAGACTAATAAAACCAAACGCTTGAACAATTCTCATCGAACAAATGTGAACGACGTGTAGACTTAAACGAATATCCGTCCAATTTTATGTTTTATAACAAAAAAGAAAACTTGAAGAAATCAACTAAACGTCAAATAAAGGAGTAAAACTAATGATACGAATGTAGAAGATAAAAAACGTGAACCACAAAGTTGTAGAAAAAAAAGCTAAGAAATAGAGATGGTGCAAAACTGAATATTTAGGTGAAGAGATTATATAAATGTCTCTATGATATCGTGAACTTTTATACAATATATCACTTAATTTCCACCTATTGGTCTCATGGATTAGTAATATGTCTTTTCCTGGTCATCCAGCTATTTAATATCCAGATCACATTCTATAACATTTACAGACAGTGATTAGGTATATGTAATGCATATTTTAACTGTATAAGTCTTTGAAGGTGTACAGTTTCATCAAGTTAGTTATCATCCTTCACATTTCGAAAGCTAACAATAGTATGAGTTAAGATGTGGTTAGGCTATATTAAATTAATGCTTTCAAGATGCTAATCACAAAATACTTACGATTCACATTTGTCTTTACTTCGTGTGGTCATATTTTGCACTCATAAACTAACATGACACTGATTCTTGAATGATATGCTTGTCTTTTGCTTGGTAGATGAAAACTTCGCTTAAAACAAGAGTGGTATAATTTAACAGAGACGAAAGGTTTTGTGTGTTTGTGTCAAGATATCACCATTCACGAGTAAAATATGGCTAATTAGACTTCCAAGATAACTTTAGCGGTAGATAGAGCTAACTACTTCACTTATTATTATTGATCACACCAAGTATTAAGTTATATCAGTTCTGAAGCAATAGTTTGAATTTAAAAGAGGAAAAGATGTATCCAAAGCACTTTTAAAGGCTACAATCTGTCAGTGGGTCTCTGATATCACACATCACAGTACTTATCCATCCAAGCTTTTCATTACATAGATATTCGGAAAAAAGTTAGCATGGATTCATGGGGAATTTCTGAGAAAAAAATGTATAAATCAATAAGCAAAAGAAATAATTTATATACGCATATCACTTACATCTGGTTAATGAACGTCCTAACGTGACTCCATGATCTTCATTCTAATTGATGTAGCATAAAAGATGAAAGAAACAGTTAGTACATAGTTTTATAAATTATTTTTTATAGTTTATTTCTTGTTATTCATTGCTGTATTTCTTAATGGTCATTCTGTTCATTTTATTACAGATAAAATGTTTTACAAGCTTTCATTTTGCTTCTATTGAAATCAATCCATTCGGAAAGTTGACTTATTATTCAATTACTAAATCATTGTAATCTATGAGATACTAGAAAACTGAACAAAACTAAATGACAAAAATACAAATGAAGCCTAAAATCCTAAATTACTGTTATCATGGAAATCAAAGAGTAATTTTATTCAGCTACTAGTGATTTCCAAGTTTACAACCTTCTGGAAAGGATACTAATAATAAGAGTAATAATTTGAATACATGACCAGACTATTGAAAAATATAAGTGAACCGACTTTTTGTAGATTTTTTTTCTTTCAAGAAGACAAAGATTAGATAGAAGCAATATGGGGGGTGTTTTTTCAGTTGTTTAGAATTTTCGTAAACATGCATATTATACTAATTCAGAATAAATAGTATCACAATAATCGTATTTCGTGTTATTTAGTTTATGGCAAATAGATTAATTCTCACTAAATAACCAAATATATAGATTTTCAGTTGTATGCTTTACGTGAAATAGAAACTTATAGAGGTATATTGATAAATACAAGTGTTTTTTCTTATTTAATCCAATACTTGATAATTAAGATGTACTTCTAAATGTTTAACTATATAACTGATTATGTTTTTTCTCTAGATGAATTTTGAACAAACAATAGCCTCTATATAATATATATTTCAAAGGTGATTTTAGTATGATACGACTGTGACAAAAACACAAAGGTTAGTTGATTAGCATTGAAATAGTGATTGTGAATGATTATCTGGCTACAATGCAGTATTTTTTTTTTCTACAAAGACACAATTTCAGCCTCAACAACTCAAAAAGTTCCGTTTAAAATAAGCACATTACCGAATGGTATAAAAAATGATAGTATATATATAGCCCAATATGATGACTGATATGAAACAATGAAAAGTGTAGACATCAAAACCAACTAATTTATTGTTTCTGATGCTTATCAAGAACAAACATTAAGTAAATGTTGACAGGAAAAATACCCCAATCAACATTAAATGCTTGATTCCAAAATTTATTCAACGGTAAGATTAATGATTGTAGTATTACCAAATAGCCAAACAGATTTAAAAATCACATTAAAACATTGAACAAAGCTTTAATCAACAGATCAATAAATAGAATAAATGACAAAATGGTTAAATTAAAGCAATCCATATCTATCAAAGAAGACTGATTTAAATTCAGTCCTGAATATAAAACACAAAAGTAACTGCAACAAAAAAGGAACTTTGTGCTAAGTGTAAATAATTTTTTAAAGATATTGTTTCAAGTTTTTCTTTGTTGAATATCACTTGACCCCTTCACTTCCCTAGACTCGATGCAAATCAGAATACGAATAAGTGGAAACAGAATAAGTTTCAATAAGCCGGGACAACAAAGGCATAATACTAAAAACACTTCAGTGTATACAGGATTAATATTAGGACTTCTAGGATATTCTACATTACCACACTAGTGCTTATTGGTTAAAAAAGAGACCAATCAGGATAATCATGGAGCATAAAATTAAGATTTGATCCTGCTAACGCATTCACTTTATTTGTACAAGATCCACATAAAAATAACGGATGATATAGAATAGGAATCAAACGATGTTGTGAATTCAATTATACAAATTATCAAAAATTATTGTCGAACAATGGGAAACATCATAATATGATTATCAGTATGTTAAGAAGAGGTTTGATGATAAAAAGGACCATTGAAAATATGTTGAATAACATCACCAAGCATAAATTAGTACTTTTTAATTATCAACCGAAATTATATGGCCTAATAAAAGTCAAGCGAAGACGATATGAATTAGGTGAGAAAACAATAAAATCATTTTTTTCTTTTAAGAACAGATGGATTGTAACTAGCAGTGGAATCTGGGACGCATGTTTCGTACTTTTTCGAACTTGCCAGCTGAATGTACCTGCATCCAGTTGTTGATGATTACACTGAATTCGAATCCAGTACTTTTGGTTTCGCAGGGCGTAACAGGTTATTCACTGACCGATTGAGTTCAGGTAGCCACTACCTTGTTTAACGGGTATTAATTTAATTTGTAAACCTTTTCATCTTCACCTTGTTAACATTCTTAACTGAATTTTGATCGATCCTTGTTGAAGAATTTTCATCCTGATAAAAACTCAGTGAAGAATATCAACAACTGGGTAATTCAAAGCCTTACTGCTAACGATAGAGATGAAAGCCTTGTTTAATATTATAAAGGATTTAAATGTCAGTAAATTTAATTACTCTCATTAAAATATAGATAAATAAACATGAAACTGTTACATAAAAAAGTCATCCTACCAAAAGATCCTTCGCATATCGTATTGCAGCCTTCCACGATTCATAATCGATGGCTGGGATTTGTACTAAATGAACATTCAACTTTCCAGCAGTCTCACATTCAATCTGAGGTTATCAAAAAGTAAGAATGAAAACTAAATTAAATAAAGTAAGGATGAGTATTAATTCACATTCAATTTAAGTCCAAATAATGCATGTCAGAATAAGTGAACGATTATACGAGTTTATGTAATTAGGTGACAGCATGGGAGATCTGTTTATTAAGTCAATTAGATCATGTACTGCTAATGAGTGGATATTAATTCTTATTTACATAAATGTACAAATAAAAGCCAACTGTCTCTAGATAAAGTCTGCCTCACTGTTTTTCCTTGAACCAGTGAATATTAACATTGAGTTGTCAGTGGACACGAACAAATTTTATCACAGTTATCCACTATTCCAAAAGATCAGCATAAAGCTGTTATTTCGCAACATAATCTTTACTCAAGTTCTGATTTAGATCTACGTATGGGAAAATTTAAGTAAATACAAGAGATCTACACAATTAAAAGATTTCATTCCTTTTATCAGTGGTTCGATTGATACGAGTTGATAGTATAAATAGCATTTATGTGAACAAAATCAGTCGGTAGACTACAACGACAGTTCGAATAATCGATTAGATTCAGTATGGCGACCAATAAATTTTGACCTAATGACCAAATGACGTAGTACTCGTGTAATGAACGAGAACTCAGGTGGGGACAACCAATTTATTGTTTAATACAAAATTACAGAGTTCTCTCGTAAAATGTGAAAACCATACATTAAGTACTTCATTTACAAATCTTCCATCAGTTGTCTTTTACATCCTTCATGATTCTTCCATTTCTCAATCCCTTTATGTTTCCCTTTCTGTTTTCTCCAGTCCAGTCTCCTCAACCTTCTTTTGACAGGCATTCATCCGATCGGTGTCACATAGTATTCATGTCTGTCAACATAAGTGCGAGCACTATACTCGTAGTGGTACCCAAACATTACAGGTTACATTTTGCATAAAAATGGTTATTGATCACTTTTGATAAGTTGCGAGCAAATATCAAACTGATGTCCTTTACTGCTGAAAAACTTGTACGAATCTGCATAAAATACAAATCTAAATAATTTTAAAATCCTTAAACGAACTAAATGATGACCTGAGAGCTACTTCAGTATACTTCAAGGAAGATGAAGAACAAGAAATGGTACTCAAACTGATTCAGTGGATACTAAGGATAGCAAAACGTTAATACAGGTGAGTAGTAAAACAAAAATATTCACAACTGAATCCTAGTAATATTTATTACTTGAGCACTTTTGACACCATTTGGTAAACAGAATCGAATAAAGTATTTATTAGACTTGGAAGCTAATGACTGAAAGCTAAACTCCTAAAAACTATTTAGTTATGGTTCCAGATAAAGAGGATATAAATTGTTTCATAATCAACGACACCAAAGTATAAAAACAAAATTACATTATTGTAATTTTTACTAACTTTAAGCACATTCTTTCTTGATGTTTGTTCACCGCTGGCCTCGCTAACTTTTACCTCTCTGATGTTGAACTGAACATCAAGTTTACCAAGTGGTTGATATATTTTCTAATCAAAATTTTTTGTAAACAAATAAATAAATACAATAATCAGTACAAAAGTTGATTGTCTTCCTAATTCTTTACTTAATTTTGATGATTAAGTTTTGAGTAAATATGGTAGAAAATTATTTTTTTCGTGTTCAACAGCAAAATGTTAACCTAATGTACTATATGTTTCAACCAAAGTCGATTAGTCCTTGAGTTGTACAATGAGTATCAATTTAATTTATAAGTATTTGTGACTACCATTTATTTGATGTTAGGGACTACAATTGGGCATATATACACCCTGTGAAGATTGCCTCAATATTGCCCTTTAGTTATAAAAGTTTTGGTTAAATTAATCCAATATAAAATGAGAGCAAAGTATGAACAAGACATAATACTTATATCATCATATGATATGCGAAGATAATTTATCTTTCATGAACTAGATATCTATCAACAGTTTATAAACTATTGGATTTTTACTTGGGAAAAATGGGAAAACAAATTTTTGTATAGGAGCTTTATCATTAGCTTATGCAAATATCCCAAAACATGATGAATAAGATAAGAGGTGTTATTGAATTATTTTTTGTATATCTACTACAAAATAAATCAGAATCGGTAAAAATTTAGATAAGCTGATTGGATTACGAGTAAAATACAGACAAGAGTGATTGTTTGTTACGTCATAATCTCTCAATAACATAGAATAAATTAATTTTGTAGTTATTGAAATAGGATACCTGCACTATGCAGTGACTGTTACGTTACAAACTTGGTTTATAAAATTGAGTCGGAAGTTGGGGTTCAGAGGGTATGAAAATTTATCACATTCTAACTACGATCAGTGTCTTTAAGTCATTATGATGAAGGAGGCACAGTCATCAGCTATCGACCCCCATAATCTAGTTTCAAGATAAACAAAGGAATTTTTACGTTCATACGTCACTTTCTTTATTTAAAAAACTGCATCAATCCTGTTGAGTTGGTTTCTGACGATATTACGGAAGTGATGTAGGGATTATTCAGTTGATCGTAAACTAAAATTAAATGTAACTTTGACATGACATTTTGTCTTCTACCAAGGGATGAATATACTGAACAATGGTCCCCTCTGTACATTTTTGTACATGTGATCTACGGTTGTTTGTGTGGAGGATATTTCAAGTTATGGAGTGGTACTTCAATAATTATGTTTAGTTGATAAATCTGTGTTTTATTCTATAGTTTCTAGTACTGTAAACGTAATACTATATATATATATATATATATATCGTTATAACTGTTTCAGAATCATTGGGGATGAGACATGAATTGGTCTCATGCACTCAATCATAAAGGTCTCTGAAGTGTGGTAGGTTGGTTTAGTGAAAGGTGCAGTTAAATTCTAAGTAAGGACGATAAGCTAATGTATGAAGTGGTAAACATACGTTAAATGACGTTGCTAACACCAGGCTACACTTCATTTTGTGAGATGTGATACTGAACCTGGGGACGAAAGGAATGGTGAGTAGATCAACAAATGACACTTTCCCATTATTTCATTGATTGTTAGCCTGACTCATATATATCAATGAAGACTTCTTGGATAAAAACCTCACGATTATTGGGACCATTATTATATCGGATATTTTTATACAATACTGTCAATTCATTTAATGTAATTCATTGTGTTGGAACTTTCATTCTACAAAAGTTAATTAAAGGCATTCAGTCTTCTTTGGCCTATTAGTTTTGGATATTTCACTCGTCTGGTTCCCAAATCAAAGCACAACTTGGACAGAAATATAAATATATTCCAAAGCGAACAGTAAGCTAGGTTAATAAGGCAAGAGAATGTCAATATAAATTTTACACATGAAAATTCAACAGTCTTCTCAATTTATCCACTAACACTGATTATTTGAAAATGGACTATTTAGTGTGCTCAAACATGAATGTACTTTGATCAAATATTCATTCTGCTCACAAATGGTTAATCGTACTACATCGAAAATATTCATAAAGGAAGATAACCATTATTACTTAGCTCATAACAAATGATTTTATTATCAGTTTTCTATGCAAAAAATATACTAAGCTATTACATAATACTGTTATAAAATTCTAGAAAAAATATTTTTCAAAATCAATAAAATAAACTGTAAGAATGAAAATTGCCATTTTTTAAAAATTAACTCCATAATAACTGAAGCATCATTTGAAAATTAACTTACAGGCAAAGAAGGCTTATTATCTTTGTACAAAAAAAGTAATGGACCACTGAGATGTAATACACCTGGTATCCATTTTTTTGATACACGTTTATCATTTTCGATTAACATTGTACGAATAACTGCACCACGTCGTTCAAAGTGCTAAAATTTACGACAAAAATCAGTTGTTTTTTTCAAATTGTTGAATATAATTTAACAAGACCAATTAAACATGCAACATCAATCATTCACTAGCAAAAAACAAGTTTTGTGTATCTGAAGAAAAAAACAAGATTGACAAAACGTGTAATACTCTAAATAAAGATATGCATTTGTAACCAGTACTAAAAGATTTTTTGATTTTCCCGACTAACTTGGTATTTAATATACTTAGTAGTAAATGTTGTGACTTGTTCAGGTGTCAGTAAAATAATTTTCACTACTGTTAACTAGAAGCTAATTTGGTTGACATAAGCGTAATGTACTGATTATTTATTTATTTAAATACAAACATTGGTACAGAGGGGTACTAAAATAAATATATGCATCACAATCACTATTTATGTGTGGGCTAGGATACTCAGTCATCTACAACGTAGGACCAGACACATACATGCATCCGTCCAAGTTGCCACACTTCATTAGCAGAACAACATCAACACCAAATTCATAAAAGCGATTACTTCAATGGTAGTAACATTTAAAAGAAAGATTGTGTATAAGGATATAATACAGGAAGAAGGAAGTAGTTGGTAGGAAGAAGGGTATAAAGCAGTTTTAATCTCACAGTTTGAGGGAAGACAAAAAGTTCATACACCTACGCCATTGTGATCGATTCTGAGCCATGTCACACAGAGTCTCCAACCATTGCTTACGATAGTCATGCGGACACCAACAGAGTAGTCTGCATCTACCGACACGGATCAGACTAGAAGTTAGTGAATTCAAGCACTGATGCCACGTTTTCGTTCGGCCGCCCCTAACTCTCTTCCAACCATCCACTACACTAGTCAGCATTCAGCGTCGTGGTAATCGGTGTTCAGGCATACGCAACATGTGGCCCAACCATCTCAGTCGATGAAGATTCATCACCTCATCAACTGATTTACCATCATTCCCTAATACCCTGTGTCTAACCTTATTATTAATTACCCGGTGATCCCAGCAGATGCGAGCAATATTTCCAAGACATATGTGGTCAAATACTAGTAACTTGCGAGTATCTTCTACTCTTAATGGCCACGTTTCGCAGGTGTAAAGTGAAACAGAACGAACTGCTTCGCAGTATACTCATCCCTTAATTGATAGACGGATATCTCGTCTTCGCCATAGGTGACGTAAGTTGGCAAAATTCAAACGAGCTTTTCAAACCCGTGTAGAGATTTTGTCAAATACCAACCCATTAGGGCTGATCAAACTTCTAAGATAAGTGAAGTCGTCGACGCGTTCAGATATTACAACCATCGACAGTACATTGTTTAGAAGCCTACATAAAACGTGTATTCTTCAACATAGTTTCATTTGCATATATCCACTATTTCTGACTAATTATTAGCTATTTTTGCAGCTAGTTTATACTAAAATCCAGAAATACATAAAGTATATTTGTCAACAAACTATAGTGATCATTAAGAGATAAAATATAAATGACAATTACATCCTGATTACTGGCTACACGTATCACAATTTGAAAGTAAGTAATTAGTATGATTTCAGAAAATCAACACAAAGATGAACATATAGCTAGAAAAATCTTTGTATACCGTAAGCTTATTTTCACTTGGTCCACTGATATATTCTTTGCTTAGATTCTTTATCTGAAAACGTCCACCTGCTCCTTGATCTTGATCATCAAGACTGACTAAACTGAAAGGTCGATTGATAACTTGTGTTGAACAAACTTCAGAGGGTATATGTGAACTTCTATGAGACTGTAAAACAAAAAACATTTGCATATAGTTACTAGTTTTAATCTCAATGTTTAGAACGAGATGCAAGTATAGATTTAAAGTCATGTGTTTTTACATTTTCAACAACTTATATGTACCTTTGAGTATAAAGGATCATTGATAAAGCTGACAAAGTAAATAATTTCAGTGACCATTAATCAAAAGTTTGAAATCTCCACTGTAAACTAAATACTAAAACAACTTAACCCCTGATTTTAATATACCTAAACAAAAATAACAATTGATTTGTAATAAACAGTTTATTCTCTTTTATTTTTATAAATAATAAAAGACGCTTTCGTAAGTAGCATGAAATTTAAAGCAATGTGCACTTCCTGACTGAATCATTGATTTTTGTAGAGTTCATTCTGAGCAACTCGGGTAGAAAGCTTTAACTTTATGAGGGCAATAAATGAAAATTAGATAATGTGAATATTTCCTACTGAAATTATTGATGCCTTTACATAATTACCTGAATACTTCAATCAAATAGTCGTAGCTTTACTACAAGCGAAATTCACAGACCTTTGTAAAAATATGAAAATGACTGATGACTTAATGTTTTCGAAGATTTTTATCGGGTTAACCAATACTTGTATACGATATGATTATACAAAATGGGAAAACATGAATGACCAATGAGAGCATACTAACCATAAAGGTACCATACTCGATCCCTATGACAGGAACAAAGTAACTAAAAATAATGGCACTATTAAAATATTTTAAAAAATTCACTGGGTACATATAATGAGTGGAATAATCTTATAAAACGATAATTGTGTTTCAAGCACTCATATTTCAGTCACAAGATAATTGTGAACTAGGAACATTAAATAACTCATTGCAACTGACTGAAAAAGTAGCAACAGATGTTGAATCATTTTTAAAAAAGAGTACTAATGCATGAATAAAAAGTGGAACTTAATTCATACAAAAATTGAACTAAAAACTAATTCATACCGCTTTAGACTGACTCATTGTTCTCCGATTAACTTTACTGATACTTGACATTCTAGATACAGATGGATATTGATCAACATAAGAACAATTGTTTTCATCTTCAAATACCGAACAGTTGAGTCCTTCCTTAGAAGGATTTAGTCCATTAATATCTAAATAATTATTCAATGAGTCGGACAAGTTTGGCGCTTCTGTAACTGATGTTTCTAAATCTTCAAGTGCCCATACAGAATGACGAGTGTTTAATTCATAATAATATGTTTTTCCATATTGATCAGTTGCTGGAACCCACTAAAAATTTCAATAGGAAAGTGGACAAGAAGAAAACTTTAAACTTAAATTTTAAGCAAACAATACTTGTCTACTTCTACAACTAGTCATCATAAAATTGTCGCATCACGAAGTTACTTGTGTTAACTATCAAGTATGTATGAGAAAATTTATCCGTTCGTTTTAATATCATAAGTTTTTTTAAAACAAATTTGCAGAAATGTTTATTTATCACAACTACAAATTAATTATCAGCAAACATTTAAAATTAATCATAAAACGGGGTTAATGTAAAGCTCGTTTATTGCTTTAACATTTGCCATAAACACACGTGAAGTTTCTATCATTTCGAAGTATACTGGATTTCTTAAAAATGTTTTGCTAAAATTCTGACATGGTAGTTAAGTAAAACAGAAAAAACTAAGATTTTATTCACCTATCCATATATCTGACTTAAACCTAACACACAATACTGACAACTTTCATTCTAAGTGGGAAATTCAAGTAAGCAGTACCAAATTTATCTGTTCTTAAAAAAAGAACTGTAGAGGGAACTAAAAAGCAACATGGGATTCGTTATTGTCATGAAACGACTAACAAACCGTATGTTATGATGAGTATTAAAACAGTTCTCTGGAAAATCTCAAGTAACCTGTTCAGCATAAAAACGCTTATCCATTTCATAAAAGAAAGTAAACAGTCAACTGTCTCCAGACTACACTTCTTATCACTATTCAAATATAATTCAAGATGATAAGACTGTGAAATTACTAATTCATAAGAGATGTTATGTACTTCGAAATAAAAAGCCATCAATATTCAAAAATGTTTTAATTAAGATGATGGTAATGAAATTCCCCATATAAAAAACACATCAAACAATATTTGTTTATTGAAAACTATAACCATTATTTACTGATTAAGTACCCTTTCACTGAAAAGTAACATTTCAGTTTGTTGGTCTAAGCTGTTAAATTCACAGTAAACACATTACTGAGATATTTTACCAATATAAAATTAGGAGAAAAAGTGAGTACAAACAATTGTCGATCAACAATTTCTAATTGATTATTTAAGAATAATGACTATCACAATTAACCTATAACTTTTATTTCATTTAGGCTACTAATGGTATATGATCATAGAGTGAATAAAATGAGTGGAAAAACAAAAGTAAAAAGACATGAATTTCCAGTTTTTATAAAAATTAAAAACAATCATCGTTATTATCATTAATCTTAAACTGACTTTTTCATTAGTTGCTTCGTTAATGTACATCTCTTGACCATTGTTTATACAATGACGCCATCGAACTCCATTCCCCTGATTATTTGATAAGATCTCGGAAGGTGAAATATTCTGATAAAAATAAATACAAAATAAAAAATTTAAGTCTATAAAACGACTATAATAGAATCTTTATTAATAATTTAAAAAAAATTTATACTTATAACATATTTGTTTCATGGAAGACTAATTTTGTTATAGTTACAGTTAGATTTTGTACATATATCTTTGGAATCGGAGAATAAGTAATGCAGTTGAACTGTTTGTTCTTGAAAGAAACAAAATAGAAAAAAATCAATGCTCCGTATATCTATCTATCTATCTATCTGCCCCCAAATGCCCTGGTACGGCCGAGAGTGGGGAGAGTCTACTCTCCCTCTCGAAATGCTCTCATATGGCCAGCGAATATATAGCCTCTGTCAGGGAAGTCCTACTCACTGCCTTCTCGTGGCATTACTGTTGTTTACGAAAGTGAGAGGACGAAAAGCGAATGTCCGGCGCTTTAACCGGGTTGGTGGACACGGAGGGTCCACCTAGGGGAGTTGGAAAACCCTGATTCCAAACCAATGGTGCACATGGGCTCCAGTATCCTGATGGAACGAATGGCGGAAGAACCTGTCATTGGTCAACGGCAACCATGGGACTGCATCTCCTCACGATGCTCCACTGCCTTGTGGATCAGAACTTTAGGTCAAAGGCTCGGGGTGTGGCCCCCTAAGAAAACCACCTGCTTCGGTTTGGGCACCCGGGCAGTATCACAGCCCACACACAAATGAATGAAATGATGAACTCTATTGACGATAATATCCCTGCTCATACTAAAAGCAAGACAATTTACATTATTATTATTATTACCTTTATTATTATTATTACTATTAATATTATTATTATTATTATTATTATTTACCATATCGCTAACTCACCCCCTTTTATCCCCAATTTGTGTAACCTTCCTTTCCAACTTATGCAGTAGCTCACCCATGGTGGAAACTCTGTCCTATCTAAACGATCTCCAGTCACTGTCTGGTTGAAAGTGAATGCTTCCACCGATTGCGAATACTGAAGCAGTCTTTCTGAAACCACGTACGCCGTTCAAGCTGGCTTCCTTCAACGTTCGCACACTAATGCATATCAGACAACAGATAGGGCTGGCTATGTCTTTGGAAGGTCTTAATGTTGACGTTTGCTGTCTATCCGAGACCCGTATTCAAGACTCTAGTGAAGTACTACAAATCCGCTCTCCATCTGTCGCCTCGAAAAGCTTGTTCCACGTGCGCTTATCCGGGGACCCTGTGGCATCTTCGTCTGGTCTTGCTGGCGTTGGTGTCGCACTAAGCGCTAGGGCTGAGGCAGCACTAATCGATTGGATCTCCATTAGCAGTCGGTTATGTGCTGTTAGATTAGAAAGTTCCATCAAAGTGAGAAGAAATCGGCGTGAGAAACGGTGTCTTTTCGTCATCTCCGCCTATGCCCCGACAGATTGCAGCCCGGATGCAATCAAGGATGAGTTTTACCATCAGTTAACAGTTCTTCTCCAGAAAGCGCGTTCGACAGATATTGTAGTACTAGCCGGAGACTTGAATGCACAGGTCGGGCGTCTAGGCACAGAAGAGAGTCGTCTAGGTGGCCGATAGGGACTTGTTGGTCGCAGGACAGATAACGGGGACCGTTTGCTGCAACTGTGCACAGACCACAACCTGTTTCTGGCCAGCACTAACTTCCGGCACAGTCATCGCCGGTGTGCCACCTGGCGTCCTCCCTCTGCATCCCAAGCCTGGACTCAGATTGATCACATCGCGATCAGCTACCGCTGGCGTGGTTGTGTACAAGACTGCCGCTCCTTTTGGAGTACCTATCTGGAGTCTGATCATGCCCTGGTCTGCGCCAATCTCGCCTTACTTTTCAGTGGCCGAAGGATTGACCACCACCAACGGATTGATATTAGTAAACTGGCTGCAACTTCTGAGCGGAGCTAGCCTCTAGGCTAGCTACCACCCCACCGAAAAGTATAGATGAGCATTGGTTGCATCTTCACGACGCCATGAAAATGGCGAGTAAAGCCGCTTGCGGCTTCGCGAAACGTCCCGCTTATAAGCACTGGGTTTCTTCTGGCTCCTTACAACTGATGGAAGCCCGTCGGTCTACTCCGGGTGACCGTGAGTTTGACCACAAACGAAGGCTGTTACGTAATGAAATCGGGCAAAGCTTGCGTAAGGACCGGGAAGCCTGGTGGTCGGAGCGTGCTAATGAGATGGAAGCAGCAGCTGCATCTGGTAACTACCGGAAGCTCTTCCAACTCATCCGAGCCACTGGCAGCAAGAAGTCTGGTGTGAGTGAAACAATCTACGAGGATGACGGGATGCCAATCACTAACATCTCTCGACGTCTTGGACGATGGGCGGAATTTTTCGAAGGGCAGTTCAACTGGCCTGCTGCTCCGGCAACATCAACCAGCTTGTCCTGCCCCCCATGGCCGGTGACGACTGATCCACCAAACGAGGCGGAAGTCCGCAAGGAACTCCAACTCTTGAAACGTTACAAATCACCGGGCCCAGATGACTTACCTCCGGCTCTTTTTAAAGATGGTGGTGACTTTCTGACTAAGGAATTGACTGTGTTGTTTGCAAAGGTTTGGGAGCAAGAAAGTGTTCCAACATCTTGGAATGAGTCAATAGTCGTCCCTATCTTTAAAAAGGGTTCACGTTGTTCCTGCAATAACTATCGGGGGATAAGTCTACTTTCGATTGCGTCCAAACTATTGGCTTCTATCATTCTTCGTAGGTTGTTTAAAACCCGAGAACGATTGACTCGCGAGGAGCAGGCTGGTTTTCGTTCTGGTCGAGGATGCATTGATCACATCTTCACCCTCCGCCAAATGTTAGAACACCGTCATACTTATCGCAGGCCAACAATCGTATTGTTTCTTGGTATCGGGGCTGCCTTTGATCCGTTGGACAGGACTGTCCTCTGGGATTGTCTATTAAAGAATGGTGTGCCTGAGAAGTTTATTAACATCTTAAAAGCCCTGTATACAAACACCTCAGGCAGAGTGAGGGCATACAACCACCTTTCTCCCTTGTTTCATTCGAGCAGTAGGGTTAGGCAGGGTTGCCCGATCTCACCGTTCCTCTTCAACTTTGCCATCGACGACATCCTGGAAACAGCTCTGGTGGATGTAAGTAATGGCGGTGTGGATATGTTGCCTGGAGAACGACTTCTCGACCTTGAGTATGCGGATGATATTTTCTTACTGTGCGATAATGCCCAAGGCATGCAATCCGCACTTAATCAGTTGGCAATCAGTGTCCGCAGGTACGGCATGTGCTTTGCACCCTCCAAGTGCAAAGTACTCCTACAAGACTGGCAGGATTCTCATCCTGTACTCACCCTGGATGGTGAGGAGATCGAAGTAGTTGAGAAGTTCGTGTATCTAGGTAGCTATATAAGTGCTGGTGGTGGCGTGAGTGATGAGATTGATGCACGTATAAGGAAAGCCAGAGCGGCTTATGCCAATCTGGGCCATCTTTGGTGCCTTCGTGATGTTAGTCTGGCTGTAAAAGGTCGGATCTACAACGCGTCGGTGAGAGCAGTTTTGCTTTATGCTTGTGAAACCTGGCCTCTCCGAGTTGAGGATGTTAGACGTCTCTCTGTGTTCGATCATCGTTGTCTCCGAAGGATTGCTGACATACAGTGGCAACACCATGTTAGTAATGCAGAGGTTCGGCATCGTGTGTTCGGGCGCAGAGACGATAATTCAATTGATGTCACCATCTTGAAACATCGACTTCGGTGGCTTGGACATGTTTTACGAATGTCGTCCCAGAGACTTCCACGTCGTGCATTATTTGCCGACCCTGGGACTGGTTGGAAAAAGCGGAGAGGAGGTCAGTGTATGACATGGTGTCGTGGCATGAAAGAGAGCTGCAAAGGGCTAGCTTCCGTTGGTCCTTCACGACTCCCTGGATGGGGTCCGAGAGATGGTGCAACACAGTGGCTAGAGACGTTATCAGATATGGCTCAGAATAGAAGCCAGTGGCGATCCTGCTGCAACCTTCTTTTACTTTCTACATAAAGAATGGTTCTAACTTTCCTAACTGAAAGAGTCTTCTGGTTGTACATTTTAGTCCGCCTTATCTTTTCATCCCTTCTCTTCCTACTTTCATTATTTTGTGTGGCGCATATGTACCTGGTGCCCTTTTGTACCAATATATATGTGTTTAAATAAATAAATAAATAACTATCTATCTATCTAACGAATAAGTGTACAACTTTATTCTGACCAAATAATAATTGTTTAAAGTTAATTTTATTTAACCTACAATCACTTTGTTAGTGATACACAGTTAAGGTTATTCGTAAATCAACACTGGATACAATCAAAAACCTTGAAAGTATAAACAGAATATCAGAATTTTGGAACAGATTTATTTGTTTGGTGATGCATAGACAAAATACATTAACTATGAAATATTTCACTGGACATAAACAGGTTTACAATACTTTATGGATAGATATATATATATCTGTTATAGATTCATTTTTTATGATGAGATACTGTCCAACCACTGAAAATCTAATTTAGTCAATACCATATAACACAACTCTTAGTAACAAGCAATCCAAAATCCGGTAATCACTTTTAAAGTCAGATTCTAACTTTCATAAAATTTCAACAGTACAAAAATCTACCCCAATGCCCAAAAAACATCTACACAAATGTACTACTTCATGTTTTAATACATTGTAGGGAAACATAAAACTGAGGAAAAACGAAAAAAAATAAGTAAACAAACGACAACATAAAAGATATCTATGCCCTTTTATTAAGTGACAACTACAACAGGAATTACGTTCAGCATTTCTCTTGAATGTCTTGACATCATCTGAAGTTGAGATACTTCATTTAATGACAATATTGTGAACTGAACCCGTAAAATTCTGACAGTACTAATGAAGAAACATTAAATTAATTCAATGATAATAATGACTTTATTCTTTATTATATGTTTAGTACAATATTGAATTCTCAGCATACAATATTTCAGTAAGTTTCCGTTACTCTCCTCATGTCATAAAAAATATATCTGCATACACGTATATGCATAAAATAAGTAAATAAATTACCCAAAATTGAATAAAATATTTTCCAAGAAAGTACGAATCTGTACAACTATGAAATAACAAGATGTTCAAAAATATAAGTTTTTGACTGATTTAGTTCAACTTAGTGACTAATTACAACAACTGACCTAGTCCTGTAAGAGGTCAACTGCTGTACGAGTACTACAATGATTAGTGTGACTGACAAATAAAATTCATTCTCGACTGACTTGATGAGGCCACGTTTTATGTCAGATATATCATAGTATAACCCGACCTAATATTCAATACTGTCTGGAGTAGGATTAACATGTAAAACGAGATAAGGGTAACCTGATCAGTATATTGTGCTCACCTGTAATTTGAGGTTTACTGAAAAGCGCATGATCGATACTACCTAATGATAAAACCTTTGTTTTCTACTGTCACCAAAGAACTTGATCCTAAGCAATACCCACTCAAACTCATCATATGTTATATTTTGAAAATGCCTGTCTTTCTGGAGTTTAGAGGGGGTTTTGTGGAGAATTTAGTATTTTCATAGTTGAAATCATGGGCCAATTGAAGCTAGACCACCATCGAAAACCTGGAAGCACTGGACGACCGTTTCGTCCTATTATGGGACTCCTCAGCAGTGCTCATCCACGATCCCGCACCCGCGAGATTCGAACCCAGGACCTATCAGTCTCGAACCAGAGTGACTGACTTCAAGAGATATTTCCTTGAGTTCTAGTGGGAAGCAGTGGCCGGTGGAGTTCTACCAAGTCTGTTGTAGAGATATCAACTCACTGAAGACGATTGGTGAACGGTCGCTCAAAATCGTGGATTGGTTGAAGTTAGACATTAACACTGTTGGATGCCGCCTCAGTGGTCTATCGGTTAAGGGCTCTGGTTCGAGACTGATAGGTCCTGGGTTCGAATCTCGCGGGTGCGGGATCGTGGATGAGCACTGCTGAGGAGTCCCATAATAGGACGAAACGGTCGTCCAGTGCTTCCAGGTTTTCTAGAGTTTGTCAGAACATCGGAGACCCTACCAACAGCACTGAAACTCCATGGAATTTATTTTTAAGACCAACCCATTTGGTCACTACCTCCTCTTTGTAATAGAAAAACAGTGTCGTACAAGATGCTGTCACACATCACTGGGGCCAGAAAAACGAATTTACCCTGTAAGCTGAAATTATGGGTTATTTTTGACTATATCACTGATTAAATGAACTTACTGATGAACTAAAATTCCAACGAAGAAACGTTTTACTTAAAGTACCTCGAATGAAGTGATCAAGCCCAATAATTATGTCAAAGCACTAAACATGACCAACAATTGGATCTGATGACTGTTAACAGAGACAGTTTAAATCTCAACAAGCTAACGAATATAATGCTACGTATGCATTTTTAATATGAAACAGTACGATAGTGAGACAACATAAAGTTTCTAGTAATTAAGAGAGAGAGAGAGGAAAGAAACTTACTTCCATAGGACTATCCTTACTACGTTCAACTGAACATTGTGAACCATCAGAAGATCGCGTGCACCGAGAATCTTGATATGATGAAGCTTACATGTTAAATAGAGAAGATAAACAAAATCATTATTGAATACATTTGATATATTGTCTGGCGATAAAACCACAACTTATCTAATGGGGATAAAACTAAGCTAGCTTAATGAATTTTGAGACTACGCTAGAGGGAAATACTTTAGTGAAAATTTTTAAATGTCTCATTCATCGTTCAAAATAGCAATAAATTACTTACTAATAAGTCTACAATTTTAGATTTCTGAAATAGGCATTTTACTCCTAACAGTAAAACCTAACTTATATGTTTGTTATCTTATGAAATAACTCCAGTCAACATAATTAATATGTATAGTTGAATATGAAGTTCAGGATGCTAAATTAAAATCGTTCCCATTCCATATTTTCATAAGCTTGAATAGTAATGACACTTCTACGTTCATAAGGGTGAACTTAGTTTTTGTCTTCAAAACTGTTTTTAACCTTGTTGCAATCGCAATACTTTGTTAATAGATGATGTTTGCTCAATATTCTTTACTTATGTTTCACTAGATAAATTATTTGAACACTTCTTCGACTTTCTAACTGTCTATTGTTTTTCTTCGCCAACACTACAGTTGAAATATTTCTAAAGTACATTACAATTCGATTATCTTCTGTTTACATCCCAAGTGAATATCGTCAGTTATAATTAAACATTTAGAATGCTTGAAAAATCAAAACTACACGAGAAATAAGATTGTTTGCAACATTTTAGTAAGATAAACCTTAGAATACAGTGATAGTTATGTTCAAATATAATGGTATTTTAGTAACTTCAGACTAATCTCAGCTCTCAAACAATATTAATCTTTGGAATAAACATAAAGCATACACTCTAGCTAGTTATTAGATATTGCACATCAAAATGGCATTTCTATATTTGAATCTTGATCATTTTAGGTTTGTGGTAATGAATAGTGGTTTCTGATTGAGAAGAGTTAGTAGATTTCGAAAATACAGATGATACATATTTACTATAGCACAAAAGATAGATTTTTATTTCCAATGAAGAAATAACAGCTGACTTTGTTACTTTGGAAGCTTAAAAAAGTGGGTTAACCAATAAATATTTGTTAATAAAATGTAACTTCTAATTTAATATTAATCAGATGAATTAAATTCAGAGTATTTTACTTACCTACGTTTTTTTCATTAACTTCCATAACTTTCACATCATCTTCATATAATGATGAAGCACATCTTCCATAAGAATTTTCGTCAGTATCATAAGTGGCTTGTTCAATATTTGGATTTGAGACGGGATCCTACGTTAAACATAACAATTAAACTTAGACGTTCTGCTTTAATCCCAATAGAATGATATCCCATTGACAAAAAGACATTCAGTAAAAAATTAGAAACATTTTAAAGAGATCTATTCACATACACCCTAGACATGTCATGAAAGTGATAGAGTAAAGCAAACTTCGTGTTCGTATAAAATGATTATGATTGAAAGGACCTTAAAAGTATCAGCAAACTAGTGTACTCTATCCTATATAGAAACATTCAATTAACTGGACTAAGTGAAAAGTTGTGACTCTTAACAATTAGCAACAAGGTATGAAAACGCAATTAGAGATCATTGCGCAGGGTTCATGCTAACCTTTTAAGCATCTTGATATCCCGATGAGCAGAAAATTGTATTTCTGACGCTTTGTGACTTGATTTAAGTCACTTCTTAGGAATATCACAAAAATACATTTTTGAATAACTTTCTACCCAGTGCTCAATTTATTTGAAACTATTAAGTACAACCGCGGCAATGATATCGAAGATAAAGATTTTTAAACAATTCAAGCTTAAATTAACGGTAGAATTTATTACAATAGAACAGTAGTTTAGGTTCTCAAACTATGACCACTGAGTTACAGGTTTCAGCTGTCTCCTACATACCAAGGCAGGTTGGCAGAGTTGTTAACTTTCTCATAATAGTTACGGCTTGCAATTTAGTGGACGAAACTGAAGATAACTAAAGATTTTTATTTTCATGATAACATAGATACAAGACGGTAGATGATCAATTCGATTCGGCCAATCAACCATTACCATAATCCGTAACAAACAGTGCTTTTAATTTGCATTACTAACATAACTTAATATCTTAGTTCCCGGAATCAATTAATCGCTAAAGCACGCAAAAGCTACAAATTACCACAAGGAACTATACTCCTTTTATAGAAAAATACTGTGAAGAAAAAATTACCTGGATGATTGTGCATGATTTCGACAACTGACCCGACATTAAACTGCAAAAAAGTTACGCATGAGTAGGTAAAAATAGGCATTAAGATAATAAATTTCAATGGCTACAAAAATTTGGAGTATTATGTGACAAAAAATTTGAGATCCAGTGAAAGAAAAGTATGATCTGCTTTCAGAACCACTTTTGACAGCATGTGATTACTGGTCGAGACCCAATAACACACCACATCAATAGTCTTCTTACGGATGCACTGCAACCAGTTGTCCGAAATTTGCGTCCTATCGTAACAATAAACGACCGTTATATGAGTCAATAGTAACGATGTTTTATGCACCATCTAGATAAATGGTTAGCTTAGTTAGCTATTCAAGTAAACATACATTTTTAAACGAAAATGCTTTACGATTCTCTGAAATTATGAATAAAACCCACGACTATATTTATCGATGACTTTATACATAGTGTTAGTCAATATATAAAAGTACGGTGAGATTAAGTGGCGGTTTAATAACTGTAACAAGGATTAAATTATTATTATCATTATTATTATATAGAGAAGGCTACAACATTATTGTCGTAAACTATTGGCAGAAATTTCCAAACTAAAATCTGTTAGTCAATAATAAAATAATCATATTACCAAGCTTAGCTTAATAAGTTTTCTTTAGGGATTTCGAGATCCGTTTATTCAAGATCTCAGAAGCCGTATATCCTATAAGCTCAACGTGCCTAAAAAGAGGTTTCTTTTGAACTGTCGCTGGGGCAGCTTACAATATATGCACAACGAAAACACTTCGCAAACGCGTCTCAGAATATTACACGGTATAGCTCTTAGATGGGTAATGCAAAGCTATCACTAGCTCAATACGTGAGCACCTGAATAACTTCAAAGGAATCGACCTTTAATCTATACAGTCAAAAGAATTGGATCAATTGGAGGCCGAATCAAAAACCTGTGAACTTCTGAGGTGTTGGCGATCCACCAATTCAGTCCTAAACTTTGTGTGCAAAAACGATACGTCTAACCTCTTGCCCTTCCATGGAGATAATGACATATTTGTGATACTTAGTAAGGGAAATTGGATTTCCGACGTTTTATGACTTGAGGAAAGACGCTTCTTCATAATAAATTAAATCAACCAATAATTAAGACCTATATGTTAGTGTTTAACTATACGAGATATGACGAATGTAGTAGCTTTGTTATGGTCCATCTTAATCTATGTCGCTTGGTGTCCTTAGCTAAAGATAACAATTGTCGCACAAACTGTAATCGGGAAATCAGCAACTCTGTATACGACTCTGACCAGTAGTCAATTACTTCACGCAGTCACACCATATCTTGCATTTGGCTATATTCATCATTCAGTAGGTTATAACAAAGTGTTCTGAGTTTCTCAGTAGTAATTCAGCCGAACTAATTGGTAAAGAATATACTCAGATGAAATACAGGTTTATTGCCTTGGTTTCAAAACGTTCAAACCACTACACGGCTTCTATAACTGAGGAGCTTGAAAACTTTGGATATACCTGAAAATGGCTCACATTTGGCCATTTAAACCATTAAAGATCGAGTTCGTACTAACCTAGACTACGTTTGTAGTTTTACCACTACGGTATCACGTACTAAATAGTTTAGTCATTTGTCGTTCGCTTGAGTGGACCAGCATCGTTAAGGATCCTGAGATATAAAGTCTAATTTAAAGCTGAGTACACGAATCTATGCCTATCTATTAATATGAGTTCATAATTATATCGTCATTAACCAACATATGCTTTACTTTGCAAGTTTTGAGACTGCGAAAAAAGTATATTCGGCACTAATTGGATTAATTATTAGGGCTTTATGGTAAACTACAGGATAGATTTTTAAAACTACCCATTGAAGGACCAAAGGTAGACTGGAAAAATCTGAGAAATGAATTGTCAGAAAATTCCTTCGAAAAGGAACTAGCTGACGGGGTTATCACATGTACCCTAGTGCAACATTTGAAAGAAGCGACTCTGTACGATCCGGACTCTGAGTCATCCTTACTAGGTCTTATATTGACCCATTATTAGGATGATGTCACAAACCTCGATTACATGCCACCCTTAGGTAAAAGCGATCATGCAGATCTAGTCTTTGACTTCCACAAAGCTGTCAATAACGAGCGAGCGTCAACCCAACCCAGGCCTAAAGTCTGGAAAGCAAATATGGGAGATATTATACACTCAGCATTCTCAGTAGGTCGGACAATGGAGCCAGAGTCCCAAATCGAAACACACTGGGATATATTTCGAAAGTTGTACTAAAATGCTACTGCACCTCACATCCCTTGAACTACATCAAGGGGCCCGAGAAACTCTCTACCATGATTCAGTAGGAGGGCTCACACCCTACCCCGTAAGAGGAGAAGAATACGGGAGAGATTTAGGTTATTGGGTACTGATGAGACAAATTCTCAATATCGAGAAGCTCGGAATACTTGTGCGTCGACCCTCCGTAAGTCAAGAAGGTTGCATGAAGAAAAAATTAAGGAATCTATAGAATGCCCTAAACGCTTATATTCGTAAGTAAACCAAAAGACTAAAAGAGAGAAAATATTCCAGCACTATATGAATATATTAATGTTTCATCATTAGTGGAGGACAACTATGGCAAAGTATTCTCAAACTACTTTAGCAATGTATATACCGAAGAGACACCCTCCCTGTCAGTTCATACAAACCCACACATACACACACAATGGACAATGTTACCATTAAAGAACTCGATGTCTTTGGTCTGTTAAATAAGCTTGATATAGGCAAATCCATGGGACGCGATGAAATGAAACGCAGGTTAGTAAAAGAACTGGCTAATTTCGTAGCGAACCCTTCAGGTATATTTTTTAACTTATCTGTGACCCAGAGTCAGTTACCAAAAGATTGGAAGAACGCCATAGTAACTCCTGTCTTCAAAACAGGTACGAAACATACACCAGAGAACTATCGACCCTTAAGCCTAAACAGCTTGGTTGCTAAGATGTCATAAAAGATTATTCAGTTGTTTAAGTACTTCGACGAAAACCAAATTCTTTCTGAAAGGCAGCGCTGCTTTAAAACAGGCTATTCCTGTCTCACAAACTTATTAATAGCCCATGAAAGTTGGTACTCCCTTAAAGACTAAAAGTTATCCATAGACGTGGCCTACATTGACTACAGCAAAGCTTTTGACAAAGTTCCTTACGACAGGCTGTTATGCAAGTTATATCGGGGCTGGAGGCAAAGTATTAACGTGGATGAAAGACTTCCTAGTTGGGCGTCAACAAAGAGCACCGGCGGACTCCAAGTTGTCTAACTTGAGAACTGTGCTTAGTGGAATGCCTCAGTGTGCAGTCTCGGAGCCAGTGTTATTCTTTTTGTATGTAAATGACCTTCCTCGTCTCCTATCATCATCGGTCTTGCAATATGCTGACGATATCAATATGTGGAGAACGATAAAAGCAAATGTGATAGTTTAGAGCTTTATTACGCGCGCTATTTAAAAATAACAGTGGTATTTTTCCTCGTTGAGTAAATTCTATTGTTTTGATCGTTATTAACGTATCAAGACTACTGTTTTATACTTTGACTGAATTTCTTTCAGTTAAAGTATTCGACTGGAGTATCATTTTTGGTATCCTAAATAGTTTTATCGTCGGTACTCCAGAGTACCTTGTTTTTCTATTGTATCTGTTAGTACTTTGGTCCTAACTATTTATAGCTTTTTCTACTTTTAGTCAAAACTCACTTTCTCATCCTAAAATGACTGGAAGATGCAACAAAAGCATTTGCCACCGCCCAGGATGTCGATATCCCGTTGACAGCGGCATGCAGTGCGATGAGTGCAAAGGTTGGTACCACGAAGTTTGCACAAATCTAACGCCTGCAGCTTTCAAGCGGTTCAGTAAGAATGAATGCATATGACTATGTCAACAGTGCTGTTTGGATGCAAATAGCCTGTTAACCGAGGCCATCTCAATAGTAAATGCCGCGAAAAAGTGTCTCGGCAAGCGCGGTCGGGACACATCAGTCAGAACTCAATCTGTCGACACGCAGATTGACATAAGGCAGGCCCAAGTGAGTTCCAAAAATACTGACCCTCACTGTCCAAAGGAGGAAGGACATCCTCCAAAGAGGTCTGTCACAACCAGAAACTCGCGCAAAAAAGTCTCTTCTGTCCCTCGTATCAAAAATGGTACCCAGAAGGGAACATCTGGAACCCAAAATCGCAAGGCTCGATCGGTTTCCAGAGCGAAAGATGACCCAACCTCCCAAGTTGTCCTGAACCTTCCGGAATCCCACAGTACGCCTGACGCGACTGTGGTTACTACTCCAAAGAACGTTGGCGATTGGGTACGGGTCGTAAGGAGAAAACGGCAAAATGACTTAAAAGGGAATCCTACCCCCACCAAAAGGGTCGACAAGCCGAGGTCTGATCACAGCGACAGATCAGTTATTTTCCATAGAGTCAAGGAGAGTGACAGCTTAGAACCGAAAGCTCGTTTTGAGCATGACATTGTGTTGATAAAACAACTACTCAACCAAGTTATGCCTCAACACATCTCCGGAGTCACCTTGCTAAAGGTGTATAGGCTAGGAAACCTAGCGCATCTGAAGTCAAATCAGTCTAGACTACTCAAAGTCGTTTTCAAATCCCCGAACGAACGCGACTTAACCTTAGAAAATGGACACAAATTGAAGGGTTCAGGAGTTTTTCTCCGTAAAGACTTACCGTTGGCGGACCGTGTAAAAAGACGGGAAGCTGAAAAAGAACTACAGCTCAGATTAGACGCTGGCGAAAAAGACCTGAAAATTGTAAATTTTCGGGTTGTGAGGCTTCGACAGAGGATGATGCCGAAGCCACTCTGGGTGAAGCACGAGGCCACTTAAATAGGCTTCGGATCTGTTATACCAATGCCCGGAGCTTACTCAATAAGCTACCGGAACTAGGTGTACAGATTGACTCAACTAGGCCAGACATAATCGCAGTCACAGAAACATGGCTGACGCCGTCTATAGATAGTAGGGAACTTGATTTCGAGGGTTTTACTTTAGTAAGGGCCGATAGAATACAAACGCGTAAAGGAGGGGGAGTAGCTCTATTAATTAGGAATGCTATTCCATTCACCATTATCGACAGCGTATCCCATGAGAGTGGGACGTATGAATTAGTTAGCTGCCGCCTGAAATGCAGGGGACAAGAGTTGCTGCTTAGTTTGATCTATCGCAGTCCAAGCTGTGAGGTAAACGAGGTCCTGCTAAGCAGTCTCAACACTATCACGAAGTGATCGATGTCTAATCCTAGGGGACTTCAATGCACCCATGGTGGACTGGGGAAATCTGCGGACTGAATCGTCAGCAAATTCCTTCGAACAGGAACTAGTTGATGCGGTAATCACATGTGCCCTAGTGCAACACGTGAAGGAAGCAACTAGGTACGACCCGGGTTCTGCATCATCCTTACTAGATCTTATATTGACTCATTATGAGGGTGACGTTGCAAACCTGGATTACATGCCACCCCTAGGCAAAAGTGATCATGCAGTTTTAAGCTTTGACTTCCATATAACTGTCGATCACGAGCACGCCTCAGCTCAATCCAGACCTAACGTCTGGAAAGCAAATATGCCAGACATCATGAAATCAGCATCATCAGTAGATTGGAAAATAGACCCAGAGTCATCAATCGAAACGGCTTGGGACGTATTCCGGAATTTATACTTAAAAGTCACCGCCCCCCACATCCCTTGGACTACACCTAAGGGGCCGAGAAACTCCCCACCGTGGTTCAGTAGGGAGGTTCGCATCCTTCTCCGTAAGAGAAGGAAAATGTGGGACAGACTTAGGTTACTGGGGACTGACGAGGTAAAATCTCAGTATCAAAAGGCTCGAAATACCTGTGCCTCGACCCTCCGTAAGGCCAGAAAGCTGTACGAAGAGAAAATCGTTAGGGAATCCATAGAATGCCCTAAACGCTTGTATTCGTATATAAACCAAAGGACAAAAAGAAGAAAAAATGTTCCTTCATTATGGGGAGACAGTACTGCCTCATCACTAGTGGAGGACGACTTTGGCAAAGCTCAAGTATTCTCTAAATACTTTAGCGATGTATACACCATAGAAACACCCTTCTCACCAGTTCATGAAAATCCCCCCACACAAGCACTGGACAGCGTGACCATTAAAGAACTCGATGTCTTTGGTCTGCTAGTTAAGCTTGACATAGGTAAATTCACTGGACCCGATGAACTGCGTCCTAGGTTACTAAAGGAATTAGCTAACTTTGTTGCGAACCCTTTAAGTGTATGTTTTAATCTATCCGTAACCCAGGGTCGTCTACCAAAAGACTAGAAGAACGCCATAGTAAGTCCAGTCTTCAAAACAGGTACAAAACATAAGCCTGAGAATTACCGACCAATTAGCCTAACTAGTGTAATTGTTAAAATCTTAGAAAAGATTATTCGGAAGGAGCTGTTAAAGTATCTCGATGAAAACCGGATCCTCTCCGAAAAACAGCATGGTTTTAGAACAGGTTACTCTTGTCTCACAAACTTATTAGTCGCTCGTGAAAGCTGGTGCGCTCTTAAGGACCAAAAGTTACCTATAGACGTAGTTTACATCGATCTCAGCAAAGCTTTCGACAAAGTTCCGCATAACCGGCTGTTATATAAGCTAAGGAATATCGGGATTGGGGCAATCTATTGATGTGGATAAAAGACTTCCTAGTTGGGCGTCAACAAAGAGTCAGGGTGAACTCCAAGTTGTCTAGCTGGGAAACTGTGCTTAGTGGAGTCCCCTAGGGTACAGTTTTGGGGCCAGTGTTATTCCTCCTGTACGTAAATGACCTCCCTCGTCTACTATCATCATCGGTCTTACTCTATGCTGATGATATCAAAATATGGAGAGCGATACAAAGCAAGGGCGATAGCTTAGAACTTCAAAATGACCTGGAGAGATTATCTGAATGGTCCCAAACCTGGCAATTGCCGATAAACACCTCCAAGTGTATTGTGATGCATATTGGCCACCAGGGTACAGATACATACATGATGAATAACACTGAGTTACCTATTGTCCAGGCACACAATGACTTAGGCGTCATCGTTAAACAAGACTTAAAGACTACTGCACACTGCCGTGCAATAGCCGCCAAAGGTTTTAGGACTTTATGGTCCATACGCAGGGCTTTTAGGCATCTCGACGCTAAAACGTTTCTGACTTTGTATACAGTGTTTGTACGCCCTAAACTTGAGTACTGCATACAGGCAGCTAGCCCCTGCCTCAAAAAAACAGTGAACTCTTGGAAAGGGTTCAGAGAACAGCAACTAGGCTGATTCCCGGAATAGCGAAGCTCCCGTATGGTACTAGACTGACCAAGCTAAACCTATTCCCGCTGTCATATAGAAGAATCAAAGGCGACTTGATTACAGTTTTCAAATTGCTTAATGACAAATTTGCACCTGATATGCCCTCATTTTTCTTGTCTTCCAAAACATAAAATCTACGAGGACACTCCAAAAAAGTTCACAAGCCCAGAACGAATTACTTGTCAGCTGACTACCGACTTTCCCATCGAATAATCAACGAGTGGAATTCATTACCTCAGCACGTGGTTGAAGCTCCATCCGTCGACTCCTTCAAAAGAAAGTTGGATCAGCTGAGAGACCATCATTGCCAGGACTAACACAGGCCATCAAGCCTCCTGTCCTTTCCAAACTGAGACTGAAACTAAAATGACCCGGAGAAATTATCTGAATGGTCTCAAACTTGGCAGTTGCCGATGAATATTGATCATCAAGGTACAGATACATACACGATGAATAACGTCGAGCTACCTGTTGTCCAGATACACAATTACTTAAAAGTCATCGTTAGCCAGTAATTAAAAACTACTGCACACTGCCGAGTAATAGCCGCTAAAGGTTTTGGAAATCCTATTGTTAATACGTAGAGGCTTTAGCCATGTCGATACTTAAACTTTTTTGACTTTGTATACAGTATTTGTGCGTCCTAAACATGAGTACTTCGTAAGAGCGACTGCCCTCTGTTTAAAAAAAGGAAGTGAACTTTTGGAAAATGTTCAGAGAATCACAACTAAGCTGATCTCCAGAATAGCGAAGCTCCTGTATGATGGTCGACTGGTTAAACTACACCTACTTCCATTGTCATATAGAAGAACCAGAGGGGACTTGATTGAAGTTTTCAAATTACCTAGTGATAATTTTGCATTTGACGCCCTCATTTCTCTTGTCTTCCGAAATAGAGACTTCACGAGGACACTCCGAAAAAGTTCACAAGCCCAGGACAAATTACTTGTCAGCTGACTATTTTCGTATCAACGAATTGAATTCATCACCCCAAAACGTGATTGAAGCTTCACCTATCAATAGATGTAGTAAAAGTGGGATCAGCTGAGAGGCCATCATTGGCAGGACTAACACAGGCCACCTAGCTCCCTGTCCTTTCCAAGCTGAAACTGGAACCGAAGTGCAGAAAGACAGGTAAATGCGATATGAGGGGTCAAGCACAGAAGCGACATAGCGAAAACCTATTGGACAGCTTGATGGTGGTCTTTTATTTTACCAGTGGTTTTGCACGAACACAACAAATCAGACACGGAAAGAAAATCAGTCAGAGCGATACTATAGTTTGATCACAACTATTTGCAAAAACATTGAGTGGGAGGCGAAGAAAAGATAACAGGTGAGATGGCTTATCATTGAAAATTCACATTTCTCTGCTCTGATCACTACAAAGCTGTCACTGGATTTGTTATCGTCCACATCACAAGCACCAAATTTACTATTTCAGACATTAGACTTCAACTTAAGAGCATCTAATTGGATACTAAGAATTTCATTCATAAACACACACAAGAAACATATTTACTTCATATGCAACGTACCCATTAAACGCTTGCGCTCCCAAGGTCAGTTTTCAATGTTCATATTCCTGGTGGCTAAATGCTCAGACAAAGTCTCTGCTATGTTTATTGGAGGATATAAACCGAATGAGATTATGATCGTCAATAAATCAGCAAAACAGTGGTTCTAAAAGTCACTGACATTTATGCTAACTTCATTGTGAGCGCGTTATTTAAAAAAGAAAAGGTGGTATTTTTCCTCGTTGGGTTTGTAGTGACCTGCTTTTCATGACGAGAAAGCGATTGGTATAATGGAAACAATTATTATTATAACCAATTTTACCAGCGATTGTTTTACCGTTCTTGTTTGTTTAACTGTATCAAATGCTCTTTTCTTTTCACGAAATCTTACGCTCTGCCATTTTGCCCGTACTCCTTGGAACGTCTCGTTATTCTTTCGATACCGCGAGATCGCCAATAAATATATCTTATCTGGACCAATAACAGCCTTCTGGTTTTCGGCTTATCGAGGGATCCAAGTCGTCAACCGGCACGTGATCTTATTGTAGTGGTGATCATTGTCAATCGCGACTCGACGCCATCTACAGGTTAAATTTGTTGTTTCGGTCGCAAACTACACATCAAAACTATTGTTTCCACTTTATTTGAATTTATTTCAGTAAAGGTAATCTCGTACCTGTGCGTAATGTCTTTGCTTTTGTGTATTTATTGCACTAAAGCATATTTGGTTGGTTGGTTTTAAATTTTCTCTCAAATCTATTATGGTATTATCATTTTAGTTGCTTTTTTAAGGTGTTCTGCTCGCCTTACAAATGTGGACAGCCATATTGCTTATTCCTTATGGAGGAAGGAATGCAATGTGATGGATGTAAGAATTGATTCCATAAGGTATGTACTCGCTTTAATCCCACTCCCTATAAAACGTGCTCAAAGCCTTACTCCAATCAACCTTGTACATTTTCTTATTCGGTTGGTCTTTTTGCGTTGGCTAACAGTAAGGTTGATGAGGGCTGTACCTGTGACATGGATACTGATAGCGAGGACTGCGTCAGTGTCGCAAGTGCTGTTACGGCACATACTAGACATCCAACTGTGTAACATACACCAGGGATTTTTACCTCGAAACACTTAATTAGTGAAACACCATTGGATACTGGTGGTCAAGGTGCTACAGCAGCAACTGATGACCCGGACAAAACCGTTATCATTCTGAGTACTTTGGATGTGGATGTTGCAACTGGTGGAAAATGAATGACGCAGCGACATAGAGGAGAAGGTCAGCACCCGTTCAGCTGAAAAGTCCTTGGTGGACTCACATTCTGTGTCGCAGATCACTCCACCAAAGTCCCAAATCGAGACAATATTTAACTCTGTCGTAGGTGGAAAACGTTTGACCTAATCTAACATTGTTGCGAGTTATTCGCTCCACCCCCACGATTATGTTACAAGAAAACCCATCGGCAAGCTCATAGCAGTAAACAGTGAACACGACTTTCAAAGACGTTAAATTCGTTCCTAGCCTAACCATTCAGAATCTACATGAGTCGAATGACCATGACCCTGCTTCAAGGCATGCACACGATTTGGAATTAGTGGAATCTGCCATCATAAATGTACTGCCTGGAGATGTTTCAGTAGTACATATCACGATAGTAACAAGACTCGGTAAACTATTTGGAGGCGAAACGCAACCAAGGAGGATCTTGAATTTCTTACTCTGGAATTTTGGTGAAAGAGATGTAATTCAAATATTCGTATTTGACCAGATTGGCCGCTTCAAGCTTGAACGAAGTAGAAGAATGCTCTGACGGAGTTAAAAACTCAGAACCTAAAGGGCGAAATGAACCTTACGATTAAGGGTTTTCGGGTGGTCAGGTCTTGGAAACCAATGCTTCCGAGACCTGTACAGGTAAACAAACGATTCTCAAAGCACCTCAAATGTGTGCCACACGAACGCCCGTAGTCTTCGAAATAAAGCTTCTGAGTTACGTTTGACGGTGGTTTATTGAGTCTTGATATAATTGTTGTCACAGAAACTTGGCTAATTGTAGATATAGACTGTTCTTCCACCATTGAAGGCCATATCTTCATCAAGTATGATAGTGATACAAGTCGCAAGGGAGAAGTCACAATGTTATATGTTCGACATCACTTTTTTGTACACTCGATCATATCGAGGGCGCATGTTAGCGGTACATGTGATTAAGCTTAGACACTGATTAGTGACTATAGGAGGAATATACCGTAGTCCTTGTCGTCTTGTTGATGATTCTTTTTTAAGACATCTGTTTTTGGAGCAAAGCCAGATGTTGTCTTATCATTGGAGATTTTAACGCACCACATAGAGCTCACATCTTCAGGCGTGGGTTTCGATAACGACCTGTTATCAACAATTATTCAGTGTGCACTTGTACAATGCATAGAAAAACCGACACATATTGGTTTGGAACATTATCTGTCATTGCTGAACCTTATCCTCATACACCACTGTGACGATGTCATTGACATTCAGCACCTTCTCCCACCAGCGAATAGCGATCACGGAGTACTTTACTTCAGGTTTCGGGCACACGGAATACAATATGTATCTGCTCCACTCCGTACCAATATCTGGAGAGCCAATATTCTGGCAACCGACGACTTTGCCTCTGTCAATTGACTGGTCTGTCGATGCTGATGGATCAATCAAAGATGAATGGGATAATTTTAAGGCTACATTCGAGTCTGTGGCACAACCGTATACCCTATGGTCAACATGTAGGCTATCACATTGCCCTCCATGGATTAATAAGGTAACCCTGAAGTTGTTGAAGTGTAGGAAACACTCCTGGGACTTATTCTTGTCAACAGGACAGGCATCATTTTAGTACGAATATAAAAAATCCGGTATATATGTTAAAAGACAATAGCTAAATCCCGTACCACTTTCGAACAACAGTTGGCATATGATAGCCGTACGTGCCCCAAACGATGGTTTTTGGACATTAAACGGAGAACAAAACGTAGTGGTGGTATTCCCCCATTAATGTTTCAGGTAAATCCAGATTTATTACCTAAATCAGGTCTGACAAAAGCTGAGACTTTATCAAACTTTTAGTGTAGTCTACCCTGCATGTTATTCAGTGATTTCCGTATTGATCAAATAAAGACCGCGTTTTTATTTGTAACCACACTTTTATTCAATATCTATCACTTCTCTGTACCGTTTGCAAAGCAGACATAATGGTTTCGGTTTTTCTACATACGCCTCATTTGTTATTCGGATAAACGCTATCTTTGTCGTCTACTCTTCAACCTTATTGGCCACTGCCTGTTGTTGAAGATCAAAAATGGTTTAAGATGTTCTGGATAGAAAAGAAAAGACCTGCGCTTAACGTGCTTCCTAATCTCATAACAGTGGGTTCCTGATGCCTACAGGTAGAAAACTAGGTATACTTAACGATGAAAGAGAAAAAATATTGGTAAATTATGGAGACATGCTGTCCTTAGTTCTTATGAGTATGTCACGCTTTCTCCTAAAAGATTCCTGTGAATTCTCTTAGACTAACTCAGACGTCAGAGAATTAGAGAGTTTGACTACTCTTAAGGAGTGTACCTGAAATCCGTTCTGCTACGTCGTATCTCCAGTTCCTGGGTGCTAATCTCAGGGTTTGTGTTAGGACTGGACTTATGTGGGTGTTTAAGGGGATGCCTAGAAGCTATTCAGGACTCTGTAAGTCATCCTTGAGACGTCTATACTCTATTGGGAAAAGGCTCAGTGTGTAAAGACGCTCTCCATATGGCTTAAATTCGAGTCTTCGAATTGATTTCGTGGTTGGACGTTGGATAGTTTCTAATGCATCCTTATTCTTGTGGAGTGATGAAGGAAACATTATCTTCATACTGCTGAAGATTGATTGTGTAGTTTTACTGTCGAACTGGCAAAAAGTGCTCTCCAATGTTACCAGCACAAGGTTTGCTTGGAAGCAACTTTTGTCGCAGTTAGTGTAGGAATCCAGATAATGGTGTCACAACATCCTTTTAAGCCATCATCCACAAGTTAAGAACCGCTATTTTAGACAAATCCTCGCTTTGAGGACTTTGATTTTGCGCGTTTCTCAATTCGGTGGTTTGGACGCTTCGACAGACCTAACAGTCGTTTTGATTTACTCAAAAAGCAACGCTTCTGTTTGTAGTGTTAACGATTTTCGGTATATCACTAGTAATTATGCTCATTGTTATCTTTTTGGATAATTCTCTCACTAGTATCCATCACTCTTTGTTTCCATTACCAAGCACGTGTTAAGGCACATGTCATGTGTTGTCGACTTCACTGAAAAATGATAACTTTTTTAGAGTCATTTATTGACAGGACCACATTATTCTTCCTAAGTGTCAAGTCCTTTTATTATTATTTTTCTTATTACAAGTAGACAGATAACTCACTAATCTTATGGATACTGATCAACTAAGGCCAATCAGAAGAAGCTCAAACGTCCTAAATTCTTTTGAGTTGCTCAATGTTTTATTTTTTTAACCCTGAAAATTTTACAATCTACTCTTTCATATCCTCTTGTATGCTATTAGTCCTTACCATCTCTTAACCACACATAATCTGACATGTCTCTTATAACTTTTACCATTGGTTATCTTCATAGCACTATGATATATTTAATGGATGTCTAACCCATAATACAAATGCTTTTACCATCTGATTTGCTTGTGACATGGAAATAGTAGAGACAGTTTACTCCAACTATGGGCCTTGACTAATGCAGTATTCATATTGAACACAAACGTAAGAGAGCCTTACATCATAAAGGGAAGGAGGGTGACGTTACTGACCAGCAAATATGATGGTGGGGAGATAACTTCAATCCAACCGTGTCTGTAGGGCAGAACATGTTGATTATGGATCCTTATGTCAAGTGGAATGTCACGAACCGACGGTTTCGATGTGAACTTATTCGTGCGAAATACCTCTTTAAATTGCGTTTAAAACGGTGAATTGGTTCCACTTCCTACCGAGTAACCCATTTACAAGCAAACTGAACAATTCGCTAAAAACGAAGCCTACTCCATACCCTATAAAATCTAAAGATAAAAAAGGGTTCAAATAGCTTCGAAAAAGAAGGGGGACAGCCATTTGTGTATCAGAATGCTGTTTTCAACACTATGTTTTATAACTACACACAATTCCATACTTTCAGCTTCTTTCTGAACTACCTTCATTTATACAGTTCCTTATCCACTCATGCCTTGATGACACTCATTTCATTTAACACAGTAGTATGCTCTTGCCTAACAGGTACTTCAGTAACAGACAAATAGACTAACTGGTTATACCTTAATTATTCCTACATGAATATCGTGTGCTCTGCTTTTCGTCCTTCCTTTTTTTTACACTATTTTCAGCCCCCTGGATATACCCTACCGAAAAAAGATATGGCACGGGTGGCTTCGTCCTAGAACGTTATTAAAGCCTCAAATATTCCGGTGGGATATAAGGTTGAAACTTCTAAAAGCCCCCAACTTCGCATGTATCTATTCTCGACCATCAGCTGTATGTTGCAACGCTACCTTAATAAAGTGCGCCAATTGCGATATTGACATCTTTCCTGCGAAATCCACTCACATTCATATCTTACAGGATATCAACCCGGCTGAGTAATTCCCTGCAGTGAAAATTGTAACTTCCGTAAAAATTTGATCTTGACTGTAAACCGGAATGCCTCATGTAACAAACTGTTATTTGAGAATAAATAATTATTATTGTTTTAATCACCAGGTATTATAGGCACTAATATAGAAGAAACTCACACGCACCAAACCTAAGTTATAATCATAACACGGACTGCAAGAAATAAAATCAGATACAAAGAGTTATTACATCACTAACTTCATCTGAAAGGGAGTTACATGAACAAATTATAATTAAGTTAATGCCGTAGTTTGATTTGCTGGGCTATTTAAAGACGTTTTGAACGAATCCTACCAAACAGGTTTGGAGACACTATATCCTAACTACTGTGAGTGAAAGTTTTAATGTTACTTCGATTGTTATCACGAGCATATTTACATTCCTCACTTATCTACCACAAAGCACGATACAACAAGATTTAATTTCACAGATACTCGACCAACACATTCTAATTTAAAAGCTAGAAAACTGGTCGTCAGTCATTTTACACTAAATAAACCACCAAATTAGATAATTTAATGGTCTTTTGATGTCGATATTAACCTTGCTTCTTTTAATCGAAGACGAAGCTGTGGGTCCATTTCTGAGTGCATCGGGTTGTAGTTGGTTGACGTCCATACATTGGCTGTGATTGGATTACCAAACAGTATATAGCTAAAAGGTTAGGAAGTGTATATAAGCTGATGAAATTTAAAAAATACCGAACGAAAGTGTTTCTCCAATGAAACTGATTATTTTTGTACTCGTGGACTAAAAAATATATCCCTTACAACTGCTCCTCCATTTTCTTATTAACGCCTGGTGATTAAGGTCATAAATGGTGTTCCAGGTATTGAGTGGAAGTCTTCAATATCAATGGACTGTGACAATTCGTCGGCCCCTTATTTGGAAATATGAAAGTCATTCTGTTAGTGTGCATTGTATCTTTCATGTCTTTATACCTGATTATTAAAGTTGTAGATCCCAATGTATGTTTGCATGTATTTTCAGCTCGGTCCAGAAAAGTTTGGACAAAATGTAGCTAAAGTTGCCCTTGCTTGGTATGAATTTCCTATTCTGTAAATTGTATTTCCCAAAGCAGAATAGCTTAGTTTTCGCATTTCGGTAGAGGACGTCAAATAACAGTTATGTGAACTTTATGGGCTGAGGATGGCTAAATAACATTGGTATTTTCAGAAATGAATATAGTTATTAGACAATACACATCCTTTGAAAGCCATTCGAAAAAATGTTTTACTCTCTAATCAACTGCAGGTAGTTCGTACAATTTCGGCGCTTAAGATAAAACTTTTTGAAGTAAATAACTTCCGCTGTAGACTGAATCCTAAGGAACACCGAAATGTCCATCTTCTGTTTCTCCGAAAAGCCTCTTATGTTCCAGTACAACGTAGTTAATCCATAGAAACCGAAATAGTACTTTCGTGCCTATAGGTAACCCTCGTGCTATTGATAGAAGAAACCAGAGAAGTAGTGAATAGGTCTTTATTTCGATCTTCGCGCAGTCACAGTGGAGCGTGGGATTATCTGTTCAGACAAACAAAGGCTCTCAACATTCCATATAAGATAGTAGGGAATATAACGCTTACAAAAGGTAAGGAAGTGAATGAATACTTGAACAATACTGTTTTAGCATATGCTTGGTTGTTTGGGGTCAACTCTTAACCAACCAACCTGAGCTGTTACATTAGCTTCCCCCTAGAATCGACTTCCGTAGGAACGTCGGTTCGATTAACCTATCTATCGATAACACCTGCGTTCTATTTCTCATCCCAAGGCGAAATTATCAACTCGCTCACTATTTGACTTACAATCAGTTACGACTAACGCTTTCAATGATAGTCCATGGATGTCTCTTCATTTACCAGCTTGTCATCTTTGTAGCATGTGATCTTTTCTACAACTATCGCTGACGGTTTGCTGCGTGCTTTCAAGAGAAAGTGTGAGAATGTGGAATAAGAATATCTGAGGAAGTGCCGCGAGCGGGCTACCCAACACCATGTTGGTGAGGTACGATTTTTCCATGCTCAGACCGGCTATCAGGTGTTTACTCACCTGCCTCTTGAGTCGCCCTCAAGTAAAAAGTAAAGAAGAGTCTACTTCAAAGGTAATGGTGAAAATCAAGCAAACCTGAAGAACTGCTCCACTGCCTGCATAAAATAATAAGATACAAAATGGAAATACATAAATGCAATTAATAATTGTTCCGTTCATGTAAGTGCTTGGCCTCCAGAACGGATTGGTATTCTGGAAGGAAATAAACATAGTGTAGATATCTTGTGCACGAAGAACCATGAAAACAGCAACAACAAAAAACTCTTTTGTAATGCGTATATGTAAAAGGGTGAACTTGCTAGAAGTTGGACTCTTTAACAAAGTCGATCAAGTGCATGACCTTGAGCCAGTGATGACCGCCTTTTACAACTAGGTGCGTAACCAAGGGTGCATCAGAGTAATAGTTCGGATTCGAATTGCGCTCCTCTATCCGTCGTTATTGTTATGGGTGTACCAAAAATGGTTACCCAGTTCTGCATGAAAACTTTGGCTACTGTTTCCGCTGTGATGTCCGCTATCGGGATGGCTATAGGGAATCTGGTAAATCGATCTATGCATGTAAAAAGATAATTAAAACCGTGTGAACGTGGTAAGGGACCTACCAAGTCGATATGCACATGGGCAAAACGTGCATCTGGTTGCGAGAAAACACCTATGGGTGAATTTGTGTGACGATTTATCTTTGATTGTTGACATGCTGAACACTCTCTAACCCATTTGTGTACATTCTTCTGTAAATTCGGCCATATATATCTGGCATTGATTAGTTTTGTTGAAGCTTTTGCACCAGGATGAGACAAAGAATGAAAGTTATTATATATCAACTTTCGCATACTTTTGGGAACGAAAGGTCGCGGCATTGCCTTGGTCGTGTCACAGTAGATTAGAATACCATCGACAGGTGATGGGAACTGTTTTAAATTAAGACTTGAATTGTTTGTTTTAAGCAGGTTTTGTAATTCTAAATCCTGCTCCTGTTCGTTTCTCAACGTCTCGAAGTTTACTGTAGACTGTTGTAGCACGTTTATTTCTAGCCTAGATAAAGCATCTGCCGCCTGATTGTCCTGACCTTTGACATGTCGGATATCGCTTGTGAACTGTGATATATAGTCAAGGTGTCGGACTTCTCGAGGTGAGTATTTATCAGCTCTCGCTTTTAGTGCATTCGTTAGTGGTTTGTGATCCGTAAAGACTATAAATTCCCTGCCTTCTAACATGTGTCGGAAGTGTTTAATGGTTAGGTAGATTGCAAGAAGTTCTCGCCCGAAGGTAGAATACCTTGTCTCTGCTGGAGCGAGTCTTTTTGAGAAGAAAGCAATTGGTTTCCAGGCGTTTTTAACCAGTTGGTTAAGGGTACCGCCTACTGCTTTATCTGAAGCATCCACCATCAAAGCAAGTGGGGAAAGAGAATTCGGATACATCAACGTAGTTGCTTGAGCTAGTTTATCTTTAAGCTGTTTAATAGCTTCGACAGCGTCAGAAGACAGTTTGAATTCTTTTGGTTTTCCTTTTAGTGAATCTGTCAAAGGTTGCATTAATTGTGCACAACCTGGTATGAATCTGCGATAAAAGTTAATTAGACCTAGAAAACTTCTCAGTTGTGTTAGAGAACTAGGTATGGGATATTGTTTAATGGTGTCTACTTCTTTTTTGATCGGTTTAATCCCTTCTGGGCTTATTGTGTGACCGAGAAATTCTAAAGTTTGAACACCGAAAACACACTTACTTTGATGTATGTTTATTCCATGTTCATCCAGTCTTTTTAACACTGTTTTTACATGCTGTTCGTGTGATTGCAAATCGGGGCTGGCAATTAACAAGTCGTCTATATACCCCTGCGCAAATGGCATATCTCGAAGTAGATTGTCTATGAATCTTTGAAATGTCTGTGCCGCATTTCTCAGGCCGAATGGCATGCGTATAAACTCGAATAAGCCAAAGGGTGTTGTAATAGCTGTCTTGGGGATATCTTCATCCGCCACTGGGATATTGTGATATGCCCTGACTAAGTCAATTTTAGTGAATATGTTCATACCCTGTAAACCGTTTGTGAAATCTTGGATATGCGGTATTGGGTACCTATCTGGTACGGTTTGACGGTTGAGGGCTCTGTAATCCCCGCACGGTCGCCAGTCACCTTCATTTTTCTTTGGGACCATATGCAAAGGGGATGCCCATTGACTATCAGAGGGACGGATAATACCCAGTTGTAGCATATAATCAAACTCGGCCCTAGCGATTTTGAGCTTATCTGGTGCTAGTCTCCTGGGTTTTGCAAAAACCGGTGCACCTTCGGTTTTGATAGTGTGACTTACTTTTAGTTTGTCTTTAGAAGGCTGTGGGTTTGGTTTAGTTAAGTTTGGAAACTCCGCGAGTATATCTTGGAATTTCGCTGTTGTTACTGGAGGAGTTTGAATCAAGTTAAGAGAGCTGATGTGACTTTCTTTGCCTTTTGTGTAATACGAAGTTTCTTTTAGTGTTAATCGCCGTCTCTTGGTGTCAACTAGAAATTTGTATCTCTCTAGAAAGTCCATCCCCAGTATTGCCAGATCTAAGTCGGCTACCGTGAAAACCCAAGGGAATTGCCTCCTGAACCCCAAATCTAGGGTTAAGTTTTTCTGCCCAAATGTCGCAATTTTAGTTTTATTTGCAGCTTGAAGTGTAATTGATGATGTTTCTCGACTAATCTCAGTTTTATTTTGAGGGATGATGCTAAGAGCAGCGCCAGTATCCACCAAGAAATTCAAGCCAGAGTTTCTGTCTCTAACATAAAACAAGCGACTGTTTTGGCGCCCCTCCTCAGTCGTCGCGACCTGGGGAGGGGTTACTCGTTTCCCGCTGTCTTAGAATTATGCTTAGGCCAGGCGCATGGTTGCATGCACTTGGTTGAGTTGACACCAAACTTCCAGTGGTACCAACAAAACTGCCCAGGTTGTCTGGACATTTGTGACCTGTTTTGTGACTTGGATCGTGGTCGTTGTGGTGACCTGCTCCTGTTTCTATGACCCATTTGCATTCTAGTGACAGCCTCAGCGAGACTCTTAACACTCGCAATGAGTCCTTCTATGACGGGGTCTTTTGCTGATTCTACTTTTTGTGTGTGATTTATTGTGCCTGGTCCAGTTGGGGGACCTCTCTCCATTATTCTATCGGCTATGCGCTCTAAATGAGATAATGAGGTTTCAGGATCTTGTGCATCCAAACAGTGTTGGACGTAGCATGGGAGAGCTTGTATCCATCCTTGTTTTAGGACTGCTTCACCCACCGTGTTATCACCCATTAACACTTGGAGGTGACGCAAAAACTGTGACGGCGACCGATCACCTAGTGTTTCACCTTGAAAAAGTCTTTGGATTCTTTGACTATCTGATAATGATAAACGGTTTATTATCTCTCGTCTTAAGATGGTGTATGGTTGTGGTGATGGTGGATCTAAAATCAAGTCACGGACTTCTTTGGCAACTGAAGGAGGAAGGATAGAACACAAGTCTCTATAGCGAATCCCTTCAGATTTGATATTGTGTCTTGTGAAATAATGCTCTAGTTGAGCAAACCACAACTCAGGATCACTACGATCAAATTCTGGAAGTCGGGATTTCGTAGTCATAACAGTGTCTATCACCACTGGTGACAAATCCTCCAGATTATGGGTTTCTATTGAGTCTGACATGAGGTATGTGACAAATGTAGCAATAAAGTTAGCACGAAAAATGGTTACTATAACACGAATAACTTAAGATAATACGGAATAAACTAGTTATATACTCAACTTAGTTTACGGATAATCCGGTCTACTTTTACGATTAAGTAAAAAAAAGATTAATAACAGAAATGAGGTTAAATTGTGTTCAAAAAGGGCTCACCACTTTCGTGCCTATAGGTAACCCTCGTGCTATTGATAGAAGAAACCAGAGAAGTAGTGAATAGGTCTTTATTTCGATCTTCGCGCAGTCACAGTGGAGCGTGGGATTATCTGTTCAGACAAACAAAGGCTCTCAACATTCCATATAAGATAGTAGGGAATATAACGCTTACAAAAGGTAAGGAAGTGAATGAATACTTGAACAATACTGTTTTAGCATATGCTTGGTTGTTTGGGGTCAACTCTTAACCAACCAACCTGAGCTGTTACAGTACTTCTTAATCTACCAAAATAATCGAGGATTATGTTAAATCCTATAAGGCAGAGCTTCATATATGTTATCTCATAATAACACGAGAGTATTAGCTAACGTGAGAGATGCCAGATTTGACGTATTTTTGACCCAGTTGAAATAACCCGAGCAAACACTACACCTTGAACTAAACACGAGCTACTGCAAGTCCACTCGATCATGGTTCCCATAATGCCTGATTACAAACTGTTGTCCTATAATCACAAGTGTGATTGGATGAATACCCTGAATACGTCTTATTCGGCATTACTATTTTCCTTTAGATTTTTCTCCTGTTTTTCAGTATGTTAACTTGTCTTCAGGACTTTTAAACCACTAATCAAAGATTCTAGGTCGTTGTTGACCAGACCATGTCTATTTGACTATGATTAGGACAACGCCACCCTCAGACCCCCTAGTAATATGAATTAACTTTGTATTTTAGACATGGAATTGAGGGTCAGATAGCCGTTGATTTAAATTATCAAGAGCAAAGTAGCATCGCAATGAAGTGGTGATAACTAAAACAAAATGCGCATCAGGGTGCGTACCTAAAATTCATTAATAGTTTTTGGCTAGATCCGTGTAGTCATTAAGTACTTCAAAATGGAAATGTATTAGTTTAATTCGCTTCAAAGAATATCAATCAACTACAAGGTAAATGTTATATGGAAATTCAAGAATCACGCATAAATTCACTAGGTTAAATTAATCAAAAAATGAAAGAACAGTGTTCTTAAAAGCAATATACGTTTCTAACGAATGGAGGACGTAATCTCTACCCTTGGATGATAGTCGATTTGGTGAATTAGGTATTAACCGTCACGCATAGATCCATCCAACCTGGATGTAACTGAAACGCAGCGATTGAGTAAGATAAAACATGGTCAGCCACTGATTAATTATGTTCTAAGTCAAGGAGACTAAAAGACCAGAGTTGAAGGTATAATGAGTGATGTTGATCACAAGCAAATCAGAATATTTAGTAAACTTACAAATGAAGATGTAATTGATTAGCTTCGAGATAATTCTAGAGCTTCTTATGTAAACCCTCTAGAAACCGACACAAAACAAATTCCAACAGTGTGTGGATTCAGGAGGCAACACGAAGTGTCGACCACAATCTATCATTGAATAGCACAGATCACTAAGCTGCATATACATCGAGAAAATTCAAGCAGAAAAGCTTATGATTTCAGACGAACTAATACAGTAGAGAACTAAGAGTCGAATAAAGAATCGAATGAAGAGTCGAATCATTCCATAAGGTTCAAGCATATATATATATATTTAAGAAAGCGAATGAGTTATGGAGCTATTGAAGTAACTACTATTTAAGCTAGAAGGAGGGATATATGCGTAGGGTGTCACATGCTATCAAGTTTGCACCTTCATACAGACATAATATTATCAAGATATACAAATTGTTTCCATTCGGATGACGTTATCCGTAAAATAATTTAATTGAAGGGCTTGACGAAATTGAACGTAAACAAACTTAGGTGTAGGAGAGGTGCTATACTGACTCCTTCCTGAAACTGAAGACACATAAAAGTTGTCTGTGTTTGCGAAAAAACAAACTGGATAGAATAAATATGACCCAGAAATTATAGAACTATACAAAATTACAATTTAAGATAAAGCTACTGTGTTAGCTAGTATTTGTTAGTACATCTGAGTTCACGCACGTCAGTGAGATCAGGTAAAATGGTGATAAAAGATAACGAGAATGAGGTATCATTCTTAAAAGATTGTACACATAGGCGTAAAGATATGCAAAACGTGCCGAATCTTATAATGGATGGTGTAAACTTAGTGATGCGTGTGTACATAACTGAGAGGAAAAAAAATAATGTATACTCAAAAGAGTGATAGGAATTATCGATTCAGAATTGTAGCTCTATACCGTCGCGGCCAGCCAGAAAGTTTTGTTTAACTTGAGTAGACAGCAATCATCAGGTTGTCGTAAAAATAATAGTTAGCTAGTGTCCCTGCCCTCTTACACGTATGTGAATACTGTATTTGAGTTTCTTGCTTTCTTTTACTATGCCTTTTCCGAGATACGCTCTGTGTAAGTAAGCTGCAACCTCCAGTCACTTTAAAGACGGACTTATCTATAGCTAGAAACAATATAGAGATAAACTGCAGCCAGCGTCGGGATCCACAGTGAACATTTCGTTCTGACAGGAACCTGTTAGTTATGTTGATATAATTTTGGATTAAATTTGCTGTCATTCCATAAATAAACGGTCCCTTAGACCATGTAACTTCGCGAATAACATGTTGGGGGGCTGGGTAGAGAGATACTCAGTTATAGTTAAAATTTTTGTTCCTCATTAACTAATGAAGAGCCACCAAATGAATCAGAACCAATCCCAGTACCTTCCTGAGAAATTACTAATCTAGACTTCAATGTGTAGAACATTTCTATGGCTATTACCACACTGAAACACTCCTACGCGGATGGACCAGATGGTATTCCGGCTAGCATGCTAAAAAGTGGAGGTGATGTTATGTGTGTTTTACTTCTCAAACTATTTGCGATATCATTCTCTACAGCGTGTTACCCTACTGCCTGGAAAACAACATATATCGTTCACAAAATTAATACAGGGCCTGAAGCAGATGCTGAAAATTACTGGCCCATAAACACAACCTCAGTGGTATGTAGAGTGATGGACAAAGTGGTTAAGATGGCGATAGTTCGACATCTGCTTACTAATAATCTCATCTTGACCTATCACGGGTTTCTTAGTAACAGTTCATGCAATACATGCCATGTAGTCTATCTAATCGACATAACTCTGAAGCAAAACAACGGACTCCTTGTATCAGTCATATTCTTAAACTTTAAGAAAGCTCTTGATAAGGTACCACACAAAAGGCTTCTCGCCAAACTGAAGTTCATTGGAATCCACAACCCACTCTGTCCATGGTTTGTTTCATTCTCAACAGAACGTAAACAAATGGTAAAGTACAATGACTGTCTCTCATTACCTACACCAATACCTAGTGGAGTCATCCAGGGAAGTGTATTAGGTCCACTCTTGTTTCTTATGTATACAAACGATTTATGTAGCTTCACAAAATTTGGGAAACCTCACTTATATGCTGATGCTCTGGAAATGGTATAGAGTTATAGACCTGAAGCTCCAAGTGAAAGTGTATCCTTGGTTCAAAATGAACGCAATAACCTAACTACCTGGAGCGAAAAATGGCAACTGCCGTTTAACCTTAGCAGGTGCGGGATCACTCATTTTGAAGAGCATCCCTATGAACTACAACTTTACTGAAATAAAAGGGGATTCTAGACACTTAAATCAGTACATAGTCCAGGAATTAATTACACAGGAAGCCTAAACTTTAAAAAACATGACTCCTCTATTATTTCAAAAGCTAGACGGCTGATTGGCCGCATAACAAAACTTTCTTCACAACAGAGGCTAAGCCTACCCTTTACAAAATATGTGTACGACCTTCCCTTGAATACTATTCTTTTGTCTTCTCAAATATGAATACCACGGAAAAAATAGGAGTGGAAGATGTTTAAAGACGCTTTACACGCCAACTTCTAGGAAGTGACTTTACTCTCGATTACATAGATAGGTGTAAGCACCTCTCCTTTATGGTACCGTTGGCTAAGGAGCAATCTAATATTCTCTACAAAGCAGTATCTGGACTCTCATTTCTAACCTCCTGCCCAACTATGATCCACGATCAAGTCTACAGACCAAGAAGCAACGAATATACACTGCTTACTGTAAAACACTGAAAACCAATGCGTTGTAAGTTTTTTTTACAGTGCTTTACAGTTTATTACGGAACAGGTTGTCAATATCTATCCGTAACTGTGACACTACAACCAAGTTCAAAAGACTAATGACCCTGTTACTTGACTCTAAAGAGCTTCATCAACTATTCCCTGAACTTCCTCTCACCAATGGTGCGCTTCACTATAGACCGCCTGATACCTAGGCTGATCATGAATATAACGGATCCCCATTGTCATCAATATGAATATAACCAAATGATAGGACGCATGGTTTATCCTCTCCCATTATTCATTAGTTATTGGTCATGCTCTTATGCTCCTACTCTTTCACTCTTCACTTTCAGATCTCAAATCCCCCTAATTGTTAAAGTTGCATCATTCTCCCTAAGTGTTGAATCATTTTTTTCTATTACAAATAGATAGATAACTCACTAAACACATGAATGCTGATCAACTATGGCCGATCACAAGAAACTCATAATGTTCCGAATTCGTGTGAGTCGCTCAGTGTTTTGTTTTTACACTCTGAAAATTTTACATTCTTTAACTCTGGCATATTCTTTGATTTGTTATACATCCTTACCATCTCTAAACCGCTTATAATCTGACCAGTGTCTTATAACTTGTACCATTAATTGCCTTCATATCAAAGTGATGTACTAAATGGATATCTAATCCACAATACAGAAGCGTCAACCATCTGATTTGCTTGTAACATGGAACCAGTGGAGACAGTGTATCTCAACAAGGAGTTTTGATCATAGCAATATTCATACATACCACACATGTAAGATAGCCTAACATCACAAAAGGAGGAAAGGTGACTGTTGTATCCCGAATAGAATTATGAATGGTAACTTTTGAGGACTGTTTATGGACCAATATGACACGTATATTTCCTATAGCATAATTTCTAAGTAACTTAACTATTCGTATTCGTGTTCCTCTTATTAAAAGCTTTATTTTGATCTATAGACTATTATTACACGATTTACCATTTCTTGAGTTATCCATGTCCATTAATTACTGTTTCCCCCTATTCACAGTCACATTTGGCCAAATCTTATACAAATGTTATTTTATATTCTATGGTACGATGTGGTCTGTTTGTTTGGTATATAAACCCAGTATGTTTGTGAATAATGATTCATATTGCAGAGGCTGTTATTTGTGTTCTGGACTTACTTAATTGGCTGGGCTAGGGAGGAAGCAGGACTGATAAGTACTCAAGACTGTTCATACGGCTTTTGTTTATCGTTGCTCTGATCGATAATTCACTCTTATCTAATTGGCGGTCTTATAACGTTATATATATCAACTTGGCAAGAACGCACGCGATCGATATAACGGTGACGTTACTGGCCAGCAGAAATGGTGGGAAGATAAATTCAATCCATCTATGTCTGAATGGCTGAACATGTTAAATTACAGCCAGTTATGGCCAAGTAGGACTTCATGGACCAATGGTATCGATACTAATGTATTATGCTAAATACCTCTTTAAATCGCTTTTGTAACGTTGAATCGGTTTCACTTGTGACCGAGTTCTCGAACTCAGGAACAAACCTTGCTCTACACTTTTGGTGGCACAAGAAGTGCTACCTGTTCCGTAAGGCACAATAAAAGCTATGTGATGATGATGTATCATCATATTCTCTATCTCAACCGATCACTTATACATTTCAGTGTTAAATTGCACCAAAGAAATCACTTGAAACTAGAACAATGATGAATACGCACAAAATAGAGTATGTAATCCATAAAATTCGCTAACATAGATCACTGAGACATTACCTGTTACAGAACCGTAAAACCTCCTGAGCATCCTTTAGAACACCCACATAAGTTCGGTTCTGATAAAAATCGTAAGAGAAATATCCGAAAAGTAGAAGTACAACACAGTCAACTGAACTGAAGGCGAACCTCCCACTCTTTACAGGTGGTAAGGTATAGGAATTTTAAAATGCAAGTTGTGAGTAACACTCTCGCGTTCCTCTTAAGAGAAACTTTGTACATTCTCCTGATCTTGGATATCATTTCGTATTACTTTACTGATACTTCTATGATTGCTGTTTGTTTCATTTTTATAGGTCCCTAACATAATAGATCGGTAAACCACTGCTACCAAACGCAGGAGCTCATTGAAAAAAAGGCTCCCTGTATTCTGCTCACAGCTACCTGAATTATTTGAGTTCAGTTGGTGATCTTTTTTCAGAGTGAATCTTCACATTTACTTCTGAAGGTGTTGAGAGGGATCAGGTGTTATCCTTCAATCACCAATATATTCGTAATCAAAGTCTCTATTATCGAAAATTTCTGAACGGATAGAACAACAGTTATGACTTTCTGTAGCCAATAACCTTCGCTTACAACCTATGATTAGATCCTAAGGAACTTTGACAACGCCTTTACACGTGAAACCTTTATGGTCGAAGTGTACCAACCCAGTCAAATCAGGTCATAAATAAAGGGGCTTAAGGATATATTTAGAAAGCTATATATACGTCGAGAAGCGTTAGGTCTAAGCTGGCTTGCAGTTGTAAAGGATACTCAGCACGGCGTACCTATTCGTGATCTGGTGCGGGTGCGTGACCGAGCGGCTTTAGCTTAAGTGTATTCAGTAAAACGGATGAGGTCAGGACCGATGTTGAAGACTCACAGAACTATTTATCTTGGGGATTTATTTGCCGCTAACAAACTAAAAGCCAGTTATTTCCGTCACATAAAATTTTTAAGTTTTAAAGAACTAGGAATTTGTTATCAACAATACAAAAAAGGCCTACCTGAATCAGAAGTCCTTTAATTATGCCCTACAAAGTTAAGAGACCAAGGTTCTATTTTCATTATGAGTTTCACCTCACAAAATCTGCATTATGGGAGGGCGCACGATTCGAGTCTGTTTTCTGAGGATGTTTCGATGATTAGTTCGGATTATTGTCCATGACTCCTTTATGAATTCAAATGCCTAACGCATAAACCTTTCAGATCAAATATTTTAGGTACAATTTTGTAAATAATTTTACGACTCTAAAACAATGTTTCTCAATTTATGATGCTGTGATCACAAGTGGCTTACCAACCTAACAAATGAGACTAAAAAGCATGTGTGGATACCTCTTTTTGTTACATCTTCATTAAAAACTTAATGAGACCATGATATGCAGAAAATCTCATCCTAAATATCTAAATGGTGATTCGTATGTCAGGTTCTTTACCGAAATGGTGTAGATTATTTTCATTATTTCTCATTTAAAGTATGGTAGATTCGGCTTTAAAGGTAGTTGTTGGTGATGGAGAGTTTGTTCTTGACGAACCAGGTATGTTTTTTTTCAAGCATGTAAACGTGTTTTGCGAGTAAGTTTTGTTTGATTTGTGAGGTTCTGATTCTGTGTCAATAAGGAGCTATATCGTTACCTCACAATCAGCATAGATTAAAATGCATAGTAGTAGAAACTTGGCAGATGGCTGAAATAATCCCGTCTCGCAGAACACTGCGTTTAATGTACGTTGCTGTTTGTTGACTTTTATCCCGGAGTTATAAAAGCGCAAACGTCCGTTATATTTAAGACGCCTTTGCTAAGAATATTCCCGAGATTAATCAGTCATGTAAGTTGTATTTGCAAACATAAAACACGTTTATCAAGCATTGATACTTGACTGATTCATGGGTTCTGTTTGTCGACTAAGCAAATGTAATCATTATCTTCAGCAAGCGCGTATGGTTAAATTTTATCTCAATGTAAAACAAGTAATTTATCGGACTCATAAAAATGCCGGGGCGACTTCGCTTTCCAAAATCATGATGTTTTTTCAGCTTCTTTCAGGTGTTGTTTATAAGAAAACTGATTTTAAGTAACTACCATATTGTTATGTACACATTGGCAAATTAGTTTGGGATATATCCAGCCTTAATCTGTAGTGAAACTAAGGTTCATCCTCCGGTTACGTTGTCATTTGTCGTATTTATTCATTTTCGGACATAGCCTTTTCCCTTAGGAAGTAAATATAGCATTCCTATGTTGTATAAAGTAATCATTGCTCAAACGTGATCTCACTAGATAGTTTCATCAACTACCTCCTGTTTCAAAAGGGAAACGACATGTATAAAAAGCGATCTCAGTAACATCTCAAACTAACAGGACTTAAAAAACCAATCGACTTCAAACATCTCATGTCACTGGTCTGTCATCATAACTAGTTTGCTTAGCTGATTTATGTACATTTTTTTCGGAAAGCCTTCCCATGGCCTACTATATGTGTTCTGAATTTAGATTATTATTACTATTGTTATTAGCTTTATTCATCATTATATTTTTAGTGCAATATCTTCAACAATACTACCAGTAGTCACTTTCGCACTTTTTTGGGACCTCACGGAGAAATTACTTTGTGAGGTTAGGTAACCGTCTATAAGACTGTAAGAGGGCTTCTTGTGTGGCGCATATATATCTGGTGCTCCCTTGTACCACTATCTATGTGCTCAAATAAATCAATCAATAAATAAAGAGGGCTTCTTATCAATAAATTTTACCGGTATATGAAATATGGGGTTTTCTAAGGTACTAAAACTTTGTGCTTTCCTCATTTATCATGAGCTCATTGGTTATAAGTTTGCTGCTTTGATATCTACATGTCTCTTTGGGGTAGCTCTGACTCGTGAAATAGCAAGTGAAATGTTATTTACTAACATCAACTTATGTATTCAAAATTTCACGGCTTGCCTTGACAAAAATTTTTGATTCCGTGTTTATTTGGCGTCTTTTCATCCTATTTTCTTCAGATGTCGTTTCCCAGTACAGTCGTGTAATTTCGGTCTCTCCATCGAATTCAATATTATCAGCCGGATTAAAAGTTGGGGACCTTGTAACGTCTATCGACAGGATCCCTACTAGTGGACTAAAACTCGATGAATTGAAGTCTTTAATTAATGACTCTACCAGGTATTGTTTCATAATTTTATTTGCTTTATCAATTCGGTTGTATTATTTTTGTAATAGTTCAACTCCTAAAACTTGGGCATTGTCTTTTGTTACGAGACCGTTGCTGCTACCTTGACGTGGTGGTCGGGCTTGCCTATCGTGATGAATCAACCGAGCTATACTGGCTGGAACAATCGTTCCTCAAGGTCCTACCATGCCAGGCAGGTCGTTTGAAGAGCGGTGAGACTAAAAGCAGCAAACCCAAGGTCCGAAGGCGAAGTCGTACTGCCGACTGTACAGAGGTGTGACAGCAGTAAGGTGTTTCCTTCAGACAACCAGCATGACAGCGAAGCTGCCTTCCCACAAGGAGGGGAGGGGTTAGAAAAGGTCGACCCTAAAAATGCACACCTCGCCTTATTCCCACGGATATCCGTCTCCGGCGGTAAGGTCGTTTGAAGAACGGAGCTAACACAAAAACTACCCACAAAAAGGTTGTGTGTGACCGACCTCAAGCAGTTGTCCCTTGGGCACTGCGGTCACGCTCTCAGGTCATTAAGACCACTTCTAACCCAATTTCCTTTTCAGGTATCTCTAGAAGAACCCCTCCACGGTGTGGGCAACCGGGAAG
>NW_017385987.1:507180-526123 GCF_000237925.1 Schistosoma mansoni | reverse complement strand
GGCAACCGGGAAGTGATAACTGCCCTCATACCTCAAACAGCACTCAAGATCACTGTATTCATAATCAATCTCATTCTTCACTTCCTACTATTCCTTCTACCTTGACTTTCACACTAAACTTCCTCTTTCGGTTTCCTCCTCAAGTGTCACCATGGCCAACGATTCTAGTGCGCGAAACGCTGTCCCAGGTCTACTAAAACCTCGCTCCAAACTACACATTGGAGCCTTCAACGTACGTACTTTAAGTCAAGTCGGTCAACAGGCCTCCTTAGCTAAAACCCTAGAATCTCGTACCATTGATGTATGCTGTGTCTCCGAAACACGCATACAGGATCCTAGTGTGGTCATTCACTTGACCTCACCTCGCCAAAATGGACAGCCAACGAAATACACCCTCCGTGTATCTGGCGACCCGTTGGCTAGTTCTCGTGGACTTGCAGGTGTAGGCATAGCACTAAGTACAAGGGCAGAACAGGCACTATTAGAATGGATCCCCGTTAACAGTCGCCTGTGTGCTGTCTGGCTAAATGGCTCCGTAAGAACTCGGAAGGATAGGGACACACGTCGTTGCCTTTTCGTCGTTTCTGCCTACGCTCCCACTGACTGCAGCCCTGATGAAGTAAAAGATGACTTTTACAGAAAGCTCTCTGAGCTTTTTCAGAAAGCTAAGCGCTCAGACATAGTAGTCGTAGCGGGTGACTTTAATGCCCAGGTAGGCAGCTTAAATCAAACAGAAAGACATTTAGGTGGGTGTTTTAGTATTCCGGCTCAACGAACCGATAATGGTGATCGTCTGTTGCAACTATGCTCAGACAATCGTTTATTTTTGGCAAGCGCTAATTTTAAGCATAAGGAGAGACATCGTCTAACATGGCGACCACCTGCACCAAACCGACGATGGACTCAAATAGACCATATTGTCATCAGTCATCGTTGGAGAGGCTCAATAGAAGATTGTTGCTCGTATTGGAATACTTGTTTAGACTCTGATCACGCTTTAATACGAGCGCACATTTGTCTGCGCCTCAATGGACGCAGGAAAAATACACTAAGAAGACCCATTAGGATTGAACTGGAGGACGAGAAAGCCAAATGCGAATTCCAGGAACAACTGAGTTCACATCTAGGCAGTTCTGTAAACGAGACTGACCCAGATGCTGCTTGAAAAGACATACGAACAGCTGTGGAAACAGCAGTCACATCTATTAGTAATTTAAACCATAGGGCTCCAAAAAACCAGTGGATTTCCTCTAAGTCTATTTCACTGATGGATTCGCGTAAACTCATCCCATCAGGCTCTGAACATGACGACGAGCGTAAACAAATTAGATCTAGGTTAACTAAAAGTCTAAGGAACGATCGTGAGCAGTGGTGGGCAACGAAAGCAAAAGAGATGAAAAAGGCAGCGGCTGTAGGCAACACCAGGCAACTATTCAGACTAATAAAAGAAACCGGAATTAAGAAGTCAAGTGCAAGTGAGACAATCTCGGAAAAAGACGGAACCCTTATCTGCTCTCAACCCAAACGTTTAGAACGATGGGCGGAACACTTTAAGGAGCAGTTTAGCTGGCCTTCAGCTACTGCACAACTACCCACTATTCCCAGAAAACCTGAATGGAACATTGAAGTAGGCCCCCCCGACCCTACTTGAAGTTCAAAAGGCTATAACTAATCTGAAACGAGGAAGAGCAGCTGGTCCTGATGGATTGGCTCCAGAGGTCTTTAAATATGGTGGTCCAATTTTAGCGATTAGGTTGACTAATATTCTGGCTAAAATCTGGGAGACGGATGTAATCCCATCCGACTGGTCACAATCACTGTTTGTCCCAATATATAAAAAGGGGTCAAAATCATCCTGCGATAACCATAGAGGGATTAGTCTGACTAACATAGCATCTAAAATACTAGCCTCAATAATTATCAGGCGCCTAACTAAAACTCGTGAACTGCAAACACGAGAAAATCAGGCTGGCTTTAGACCTGGTCGTGGCTGTATCGACCACATATTCACCATTCGTCAAGTTTTAGAGCACAGACACGCTTATCGGCGTCAGACAATGATAGTTTTTCTTGACTTTAAAGCAGCATTTGACTCTGTAGACCGAGAGGTTCTGTGGCAGTGTCTGTCATTGAAAGGTGTACCTGAGAAGTACATAAACCTTGTGAAGGCTCTTGACTCGAACACTAGCAGTCGAGTGAGAGCTTATGGCGAACTGTCATATGATTTTACAACCTCAAGTGGTGTCCGTCAAGGTTGTCGACTATCATCATTTTTGTTTAACTTCATTATAGACCTGTTGCTGGAAATAACACTCTCGTCGACTGAATTTTCAGGAATTGATCTCCTACCAGGGGGACCACTAAGCGACTTAGAATACGCAGATGACATAGTCCTGTTTGGTGAAGACGCTGACAAAATGCAGAGTCTTCTGTTGGAACTCAGTAATAATGCCAGGATGTTTGGGATGCGTTTCTCCCCATCCAAATGTAAATTGTTACTCCAGGACTGGCCTGCGTCAACACCCGAACTAAGGATAGGGAGTGAAGTAGTCGAACGCGTGGACAACTTCACTTATCTTGGAAGTCTGATCAGCCCTAATGGGTTGGTGTCTGAGGAAATCTCATTACGGATTCAAAAGCTCGTTTGGCTTTTGCCAACTTACATCACCTATAGCGAAGACGAGATATCCGTCTATCAATTAAGGGACGAGTATACTGCGCAACACTTCGCTCTGTTCTACTTTACGGCTGTGAAACATGGCCATTAAGAGTAGAAGATACTCGTAGGTTACTAGTATTTGACCACAGATGCCTTAGAAATATTGCTCGCATCTGCTGGGATAACCGGGTAAGTAATAGCGAGGTTAGACGCAGGGTATTAGGGAATGATGGTAAATCAGTTGATGAGGTGATGAATCTTCATGGACTGAGATGGTTGGGCCACATGTTACGTATGCCTGAACACCGATTACCACGACGCTCTATGATGACTAGTGTAGGGGATGTTTGGAAGAGAGTTAGGGGCGGCCAAACCAAAACATGGCATCAGTGCTTGAAGTCACTAACTTCTAGCCTGAGCCATGTTGGCAGATGCAGACTACCTGGTTGGGGTCCGCGTGACTATCGTAACCAATGGTTGGAGACTCTGTGTGACATGGCTCAGAATCGATCACAATGGCGTAGGTGTATACACTCCTTATCTTCCATTAAACCTTGAGATTGAAATTGCTTCATAACTTTCTTCCTTCCTATACTATATCCTTATATACAACCTATAATTTATATACTACCACCACCACCAAATTAACCACTATGAATCCGGTGTCCATCTTGTTGTGCTAACGAGGTATGGCAACTTGGACCGATGCATAAATGTGCCTGGTCCTACGTTGTAGCTGACTGATTTATGTAAAATCTAATGAATTATAGTTAGCCTACAGTCCTTTAGTTAAATGACACGGTTTTTCTCTACTAATTTCCACTCAAGAAAGTTTTCAAGTATTCATATTTAATATTTTGTTTTGAAACATCGACCCGATTTTTCATCTCATTTTTGTAGGGGTTCATAATTATTACGAGTCAGTCTGGGTCTGGGCACCTGGGCAGTATCACAGCCCGCACACAAACCAAATGACTTGTGTGGCGCATATGTATTCGGTGCCCCTTTGTACCAATATTTATGTTCAAATAAATAAATAAATAACGAGCCAATATGCTCCAAATAATCTAGCTCTACCATACAATGTTCAAAATTTTTACTTATAACATGAAACTGTTAGCTGAAAATGAACTAATCATCACTATGGATCTATTGATTTGTAGTCAACTTTAGAATCTATATCCCGCAGTGACCATTTTAAAAATAATTATTGTTTGTTTGGTTACATTCATCATTATCGTATCGCAATTTCACGGTTGGTAAGATATACTAGTGGATTGAAGGCCTCCGAATGCCCTGGTACGGTCGAGGGTGAGGAGAGCCAGCTTTCCCTCGAAATGCTCTCACATGGCTACGCTTATACAACCATCGCCGAGGAAGTTATACTCACTGCCCTCTCGTTGTGGGGGTGTTGTTTACGAAAAGCGAATGTCCAGTGCTTTAACCGGGTCGGTGGACACGGAGGATCTACTTAAGGGAGTTGGAAAACCTTGGTTCCAAACCAATTGTGCACATGAGCTATAGGATCCTGAAAGAACAAGTAGCGTGTGAACCAGTCGTTGGTCACTGGCTACCATGGGACTGCATTTCTTAACGTTTCTCCACTGCCTTGTAGATCAAACTTCTACATTGAAGGCTCGGGATGTGTCCCCTACGGGAACCACCTGCTTCGGTTTGGACCCCTGGCAGTATCATAACCCACACAAAAATCAAGTAACTTTTGTGGTGCATATGTATTCGATGACCCTTTGTGCCAATATTTATGTTCAAATAAATAAAAACGGAGTTTGTGAGAAACATAATAGTTGTGACTATCGTTTCGGTTACAGCATATCCGTAAAATAAAAAATAAATATAGAAAGAGGAATATTTCCAAATATGAAATTTATTAAATAATAGTAAAGTAGTAGTGAATTGAGTTCATGATAAATATAAAGATAAGGAATACCTTCGTATACAAAATCCAGGTTTCACCTCATGAATAACTAAGGCCTCTGCTTTTTAGGGAGTTAGAGTAAGAATTTTTCAGTAGATTCAGATAGATCCTACAATCAACCTTAAAATTAACACGTGAGTTTGTCGAGGGATCACAGCCACTTCCATGTTCAATAATGGAACTCTACTGTTTCCCTCTTTCGCTTGTTATAACCAACCTGAGACATGTCCTCATATTCGGGCTAAAGGCAGACGCCAGCTACCGTCAATACATCTTGCTCCACAAGAGTAGGTGAACTCCGTGTTTTCTATTTCTGTTTGGCACTTCAGTAGTTTGTATTTCTCAGTTATATGCAGCCTTTTCCAACTCCTGAATCTCAATAAATGACATCTCCAGTCTCTTGAAACCTCATTCCGAAACAAACATTTTCGTTTTAAGTGTTAGCACTTTATGCCAAATCACCATTAAAAATTATGAAATGCTATGCTGTCGACCCATTCCCTTTCAGAAACCGTCTTGAAAAATCTAAGTGTGTTTCTTTACTTGACTTATCTTGGTAGAAAACCTGTGCTATTTTTCTGAGACTCAATAACCATTTATGTTAATTTTGGTACTGTAGATGTACTGTTGAGCTTATAACTAGAATGAGAAATTTTGGTCAATGTTCTAGTTCATAGATGTCTGTTGCTATCCTATATAGATGCACTGTTAGAACTCAGAATTATCATGATACGCACGACTGACATTTTGTGGTGTTTGACTGTTCTCCAACTAGCTTCATTTTTGACATGGTAAAAGTGGCTTGACCAGTCAAGCCTTTATCGTACTTTAGATACTGGGATAGTGATAGTGTATGTCACTGGAAGACTGGTCAAAGAAGTACGTAAATATTTACCCAAGTATTACTGCTTTATTCAGAGCTTACGATCAACTGATTTCTAAGTCAACTGCTTCAAGTGATGTTTGTCAAAATTATCCACTTTCAATTTTTAGTGAATCTTACCATTGCTATACTTCCTTAGGCGACTGCCATTGTTTTTTCAGAGATTAACCATCTATTTGAGTATTCACTGAATTCGAGTGCATAGATGACGTAGTACCGTTTAGCGACCGCCGAAAAATATACATCTTTCTCTTACTGAATCAGAAATGTTACTTCAGCATTGGTATGCATTGTCACCTAGTCTGATCGTAAAAGGTATGCTTTGAACACTTCAATTATCTTGGCTGTCTCCAACCAGGAGAGGGCTGACAAAATCTCAGCTTGGATATAGAAAAACCATTTAGCTTTTGCTGACTCCGACACTTATAGTATAGGAAAGATTTGTGTCTGCCTATCAAAGATGGAGTTTGTACTGTACTTATTTATGGCTGTAAAGTCTGGCTTATAAAAGCACAAGACGCATGTAGGATGCTAGTATCTAGTCATTAGTCTCCTTTAAGCATCCTCCATATAGAAGGAAATCACGTATTGAGCTATTCTGAATTCTGATTTTGATTAACCGGTTAAAGTAGTCGGTCGGTTGACAAGGTTGTGGACCTATTTTGGTTCGATGAACCCGGTAGTATCACTGGTTTTCACTCTTGGGGTGTGGACCGAATTCGAGTACACAAATATGTACTTGGTAACTGAGATAATAAAAAATTCACGTTTACTTGAATCCCTAGGACATGTACGACCAATGCTTAACTTATGTTGTTTAAAATAAAGGCTGCGGCAAACCCTAACATGGGATAAGTGAATGTATTCATTAATTGTTGATGTGATCTGTGTTTTGAGGTAAAAAGTTTCTGATTGGGGTCTACAAGATACTCTTAATGTTTAATTGGAAAATTATTTTATATGAACTAAAAGGATTCATTCTTTATCGTACAAATGTTAAATGTAACATTTCCTCGTACACTTCATCTCTTGGTTGTCTTCTTTCTGGCTTTTATTTCTACGTCTCGAATACTATTACTATTTTCATCATGTTGTTTAAACGTTGATATATAGAATAGGTTTTGAGTTTATGATTTACGATTTGTCACTTACATACCAACACGATAGTCATATCCCCACTAGCTACTTTGAACTATTATATTTTTGTATTCTTTTGATTGAAATAATTTTCGTCCTAATCATAATCTACTTCCATACATTTTAGTTCCGGTGAACTGAAACTGAAAGTGATAGATAATGGTGGTGAAATATGTTGTTCCTTCCCAGTAGAAGTTGGTAACAAAACAATTTGTCAAACAATAAATAAAGGTAAAGCAGTTTGATTCATTTGATTTATATATATATATATATATATATATATATATATATATATAAACAAGTAGAGTAACTTTTCTCACAATAAATCAACCTTTCGCTACTGGAAATAAATTCCAGTGATGTCAGTAAGCAATCACCATTTGGATGAAGTCAATTTCGTTGTTACTGTTAAACATATGTATTAAAACTGTGATAAAAAAAACTCTAAAAATACCTTACCACTTTTCATTTTTTCCTGAAACCATAATATTCTGTATAGCTAGTTCTATTGGTTTGTCGTATTGCGCTTATCACTATGATTTTCAAATTTTATCTCTACAATAAAATATCCCTTAAACGTCTGGGTTCATTCCCTTGACTTTCTAATTTTTCTAGTATTTGGGTTGAAGCATGTAGGCGGACGAAATCTCCCATGAACTAACTAATCAGGTAGAGTAATAACACATTCAGGGCATAATGAATTATTTAGTAGATTGAAATTTTATAAAAGAAAGTTGCGTGAAATAGTCTGTTTTCTCAAGAAAGCAGTAATCTCACAAATTAAAAAAATAATTTATTAAATCACACCTTTCATGATTTGGACGGGGTTTTTCTTTAACTATCTTGGAAAGTACAAACGCATAGTTCAAGTTGTTTTTCAGACAACTCTGTGGTGGGATTCTTTAACTGTATGCAGGACAGTATATTTCACAAATTGAACAAGCATTTTGCAAATTTTAACGGTACAGTTCTAAAGGTTACTGGAAAGTTGATTTTTGACTTGTCAGTCCTTTTTTTTCAAGATTATTTTGATTCCAATTCCATTAGTTATTCTGGTCTCGACTTACCACTTCCAATATATACGTATGCTTAATTAAGGAGTGAAGGGAGCTCTAACTCTAAATATTTTCATTAAGTATGTTGTGCAGTGTATTTATTTTAGAAAAACTAGCAATAGCATCCGATTGCCAAAATCTTTTAAGATAAAGCTGAATTTGAACCTCTAAGTTACAGTCCAATAATGTCCTTAACATTTAGGCAAAGTTGTATCATCATCCAGTGAGTAATTTTGCGTCATATACCGTTGGATTTCACTCATACATTTAGAATCTTATCACACTAACGACTAATGTTTTATGTGCTGTGAAACGAATACTTTATTGTTAAGAATTTTAATTCCTTATTACCTGGAGAATATACGTCAGGAGTCCCTTGGAAATTTACAAAATAAACAGAAATTAATAATCGATTCCGATCGTTTTTAATTTGTTTTATGTATGTATTTAAACTTATAAATCAAAGCCACATTCACCCTGTTTACAATTAAACAGGCGTTAATGATTACTAACAATACTGCGTATCCATCCCATATTTAGTTCTTCTTTACCCATTCTGTTATGACCCTGACTTTTCATCGATAAGAAGGGGAAAACTAATTCCTTTTCGGTATTCTGGTTAAATATTACCTGTAAGCACTTCCATGTATCCCTTGATACTAGCCGCACAGTTGTTCCACTTGAAAACACGCTGATGGAGTATGACTCGGCTCAAGAGAGAGAACATAAAAAGTGGATTAATTTATTTTACATGCATACTAAATTTCCGAAACATCTCAATACACTCATTTGTGTATAGATTTAATTCTCAAGGATTATTAGTCAAACCTAAAATAAATGTAACTGAAGACAATGTTATATTGACCAACTGTCATGTTGAATGAATCCATAATTGAAATTCTCAGAATACAATTGAATGTTATACTCAGCGAATTTCATGCTAAATTGACTCGTAATCTTATCCTTGATCTCTCCTCAACGCTTTATACCGTGAGTAAATATCTCATTTAATGTTATTAGAGATTTGAGATCATCATTATAGATTTTAGAACATATTTGTTTACTTTGCCTTAGTTCGTCGCATGCTTCTGAGGTTTGTTTGGTGTGTAAACTCCGATTTTAATCCTTTGCTCGAAAAGTTTTTAGATTACTGAGGAAATGTCGCGTAACCTTAGGCCATCTGAAGTGTTTTTCAAGATGTTTCACTACAGTATTTTTTTACACTGATTGTATGTTGTTGTTGAGGCGATCCTGAAAATTTCTCGCAATAGACATGACAAGCTCAGGAAAAATAAAAAAGCATTTCATCCAATCAGCGTTTGACTAGAAGTTTTGCCAGAAACATCACAAAAATGAAAAGTCACATGTAGATTTTCTGATCGGCTGATTACTACACTGCTACTATGTTTTGTAGCATTCCAGAATTTTCAGGAAAACCCAAGGACTTCTAAAATACTATAAAAACCCTATATTTTCTGTACATAAATAAACCTTTGGAGTAAAGTTCATCTCACATATTTCGCGCCTTTTCTCTCGTGTTCAAGTTTCTGTGTAGTTCTAGCTTGGGGGTTACGAGACTAGCTTAGGATCCGAGTATAGGGTTCAATCAACAAGACTTATCAGTGGCGACGGGGATGGGATTCGAACCCACGCGAGGAAACCTCAATGAAGTAGCAATAGTGTCTCTATCACATCTCACGAATTAGTTGCTTTTGTGAATCCATTTTATGTTTATTTTAATCCGATTCATACCAACCTATTGTTTAGTTTAAATTGTTGGTTTTCAGAAATCATGCTGGTTTATTAATAGTTTTTATTCATTTAAATGTGTATGTATTTCTCTCTCAACGTACATCATTCGTCTTCATTTTTAGTTACTGAACTCTCATCAGACAAATCAGAACATGAGAATTTGCGAATAATACATAGACAGGCATATCGCTCATTTCCAGACACTGCGAAGTCACAACGCAATGTTAATGTAAAGAACAGCTCCCTCGAAAAACCTAGTCCGCAAATAAATTACAAACCAAAGCACACTTCTACCTGTTCTCCTGTTATTGGTTCATGCGAGTCTCAATTAGGTGCAGTTGCAAGACTAGCTATCGATGGTGGGCTTACAACTGATCAACTGCTTCAAATAGGATCTTCAGAAACTAATCAACTTGGGCACTATTTATATCAATCATCCACCAGCTGTAATCAGAAACGTTTGGTACCAGATCCCAACTACAGATTTTCACACTCAAGGAATACGAACTTTTCAACCACTCATCCTACTTCTCCTTACCCTCACGTTTGTCGTGTTTCTCCACGAGGGACTAGAAGACCTGTATGCTATAGTTCTAGCCAATCTGTTAACCTTGTTCGAAGTCCCGGTACAACTGCTGCGCATGACCAATCACATGTTCCTATTTCTCCTACCCATACTGCTCATTGCAATCCTCGTCTATCGCAGTGCACCACATCTCGTGATAACCTACTCACGTGGCATCATCTTAACAGTAGTCGTGTTTCCCTTGCTGCTCAAATGACTCGTGTTGGTGGACTTGTTTTCGCCACTGGTTCACCAAATCTTGTGTCAGAAAACTCGGATTCGAACCCGGTCGAAAAAAGTATTCCTTCAACCAAGCCTTATCAATCGGTATCTGCTTGTACGTCTCCCACCAACGTGAAACATACTGTGTCATCTCATTCCCAATCAAGTTCTTTCTTTTCATGTTCAAATGTTCCTAGTCCAACGAATACCCCATCTTTATCTTCTACAAATGTTACATACAACATAGCGGCCACAGATATAGTTCGTTTGGGACCAGGTAATATTGTTACTCGAGCTGCAGCTGGTTCGACTGTGTACAGTCCTTCAAGTTTGATTCGAATGCACTGTTCTCCACAACCATATGTTGGAATGGGGATGACTGGAAGTCCTTATGTTCCTGTAGTGTCCACGCTTACAATCTCTAATTTAAACGTCCCTTCACCTGTATTATCGGATGGAGATGACTCGTGTTTGTGTACAAAGCCCACCATCAATTCTGAACCGAATATTTCAACTACATATTCAGATTTGGAGACAAATAGAACACCTGAATCAGTCTTTCCTTGTTCAAGTAAGGAATACTCGCTGATATGTTCATAAGTACATTTACTTATCTGTCTATAAATACTATATTTGATGTTTAAAATGCAGAAAGAAGTTTTGATTTAATGTACGTATTTTGCTGTATTAGGAGACAATTAGCATACATAACTTATAGTAGGTAGTCAAACTTTAAGCTTGTTGAGTATGTTAGGTGCTGTTGAGCGTAAAGGGTATTTCAAATCTGTGCATTGTTCAGATATGATGTCAACAAGTGTACTCAAGACTATTTTCGATGCAACACGTATTAATGTCTGAGACTACTTTATTTCTGGTTGGTTCATAAAAACATCTTCGTAACATACAAAACTAGTATTTTACATTAAGCATTTTTACTCCTTGCACATGGTGATTTTAGGAAAATGATTGTCCTTACTTGCATATTGAATGTTAAAGTTACAAGTGATGCATAATTGATCTATTTTATTTACCTACGGTAGCATCTTCACCAAGTCCTACAAAAATGTCTCCATCAATAGTAAATCGACCAGGAACGAAGAAAAGTTATGTGAATCCTTCTATGCGATCTTCAGCACCTGTGACATCATCCCAATATATTTCCACTTCTGAAGGGTAAGTTGTTGCAGTTTATCGTTCTTTTTCAATTCAGCTTATCAACATGTTGCTTACATACTTACTCCTGTTACACCTCTTCGAAAAGCATGGGCCACACACCAGGATTCCCCATAAAACTCTATTCTGAGCAATCTATTCCACTTGTTTCCAGTTGCTATTCATCCTTTTGATGTCTGCTTCCAATTCCCGACTCAATGTGTTCCCTGGTCTTCCTCTTTTCCTTTTCCCTTCAAGACTTCAAGTTAGCGCCCGCCTCGTGATGCAGCTTGATGATTTCCACAACGTATGTCTTATCCACCCCCAACATCTTTTCCTAATTTCCTCTTCAACTGAAAGCTGATTTGTTCTCACCTACAGTAGGCTGTTGCTGATGGTATCTGGTCAACTGACATTGAATAATATCTTGTGTAGACAATTGTTTATAAATACTTGTATTTTGTGATTGTATATTCAGCTCCGTACAATAGAACTGTCTTAACGTTCATATTGAAGATTCTAAGATGTTGGCTTGCATGCCGTTGTTTTGAGTTGCATATGTTCTTCAACTGTAGGAATGCCACCTTGCTTTGTCAATCTGGGCATTCCCATTCACATCAGATTCTCCTTGTTCATCGATGATACTGACCAGGTATGTGAAAGTTTCCGCCTGTTGCAGAGCTAATCCACCAGGTGTGATTGGGTTGGTGTTGTCCGTGCTGTAGTTGAGGATGTTGCTTTTTCCCTTGTGTATGTTGAGACCTACTAATGCAGAGGTCACTGCTGCTACAGTGGTTATCTCGATCTGCATTTGTTGGTGTGTATGGAACAAGTTGTCTAGGTGACGTATGAAGTCCGAATCGTCTAGTTGCATGCAAGATGTCCATTGTATTCCGTGCTTCTCTTGAGATGTGGGGATCTTCACAATCCAGTCAACCAGTAGAAGAAAGAGAAAGGGTGAGAGGAAGCAGTCTTGTCTGACACCGGTCATCACTTGGACTGCGTCCGTCAGCTGTCCTCCATGCACGACTTTGCAGTGTAGTCCATCGTATGAATTCCGTTTGATGTTGACGATCTTCTCGGCTTATCACTCCATAGTGTCGGAGAAGGTTCCATAAGGCTCTTTTATCCACACTGTCGAACTCCTTCTCATAGTCAAGGAATTTTATGTATGACGACCTCGATTGAATCGATTGCTGAACAATGATCCATAGTGTTGCGATTCGGTCTGTGCACGACCGGTCCTTACGGAATGCGATCTGTTGATCTCGAAGCTGGACGCCTACTGAATGTTTCATCCTGTTCAGTAACACTCTGTTGAGAACTTTTCCTTGTGTCAATAGTAGTGTGATACGTGTGTAGTTCTGACATATGTTCAGATCTCCTTTCTTTGATATCTTGGTGATATATCCTTCTTTTTAGTCTGTTGGGACTTGTTCTTCCTCCCAAATCCTGCTGAATAAGACGTCGAGCATGCTTGCAGTTACTTGTATATCTGACTTCAGTGCTTGAGCTGGTGTGTGATGAGGTGCTCCTGTTTTCTCACTGTTGATTTGTCTGATGGCCATTCCGGTTTCATCGATCGTTGGTGGAGTGACAGGTGTAGGGAGGTGTGTGTGTGTGTGGTGATTCGATGTCTGGTTGGTTCAGTGGGGCTAGTCCATTAGAGAGTCCTTCAAAATGTTCTACCCATCTTTTCCTCTGTTCTTGAATCTCAGTGATTGTCTTGTCTTCTTTGTCCGTGACTGATCTCTCTGGTTTACTTACTATATTTCCTTTCCAGTTTCTTCGTTGTGTCATATAGTTGTTTGATATTCCGTTCTGTTTCTGCATTTTCCACTGTCGCTGCTGGGTCTTCCATGTATTTCTGCTTGTCGGCTATAATGCATCTTTTCAGTCTCTTGTTTTATTTTGTGTACTCTGTCTATGGATTGGGTTTTTCTGTTCTTGTCCGACTGTTGTAAATTGCTGTCCCCTTGTTCTTCATTTCTTGAATCCTGTCCAAGGTTTCGATAGAGATCTGTTCCTTATGATGATGCTTGTTGCGGCTCGACAGTTTCCTACACGTTGAAGTTAGCGCTTCTTTGATCCCTTTCCAGTTTGTCTTTCATAGTAGTTTGATCATCTTTGAGTAGATCTTGTAAGGCTTTGAACTTGTTGTTGAGAATTATCTTGAATTCGTTGAGTTTGTCAATATGTGGAAGGAAGACTGTATTAAACCATTGTAATGCAGTTTCCCCAGTTGTCTGATGTTTCCTAAGATTTATCAGCCTATGAAAACGGTAACATTATTAGCAGAAATAGGTGATAGCTAGCGGTGGAATCCAGGACTAGCGTCTCATATTATTTGACACTCGTCAGTTGGATGTTTTTGTGTCCCAGCCCGATCAATTGCAGTCGAAAACATCGATGGGAGGATTCGAGTTATCATTACAAATGGTGTGACGTTTTTTTTCAATTAATATGTTTCAAACTGGTTTCTTCTATCTAATAATTCTTCCATACTTGTTTATTCTTCATCTCCGCTCATCCTTTTTCTCCTCACTTTCTATTTTCTCTATATTATACACTGCTTCTTGTTAATTTGATATTGATGAAGACTTATGAGGATTTAAAATCGTATCTGGTTATTGTTATCTTTACAATTATATTTAATTCGACCAGTCTACTGACTGTTTGCTTGATGAATTTCTGAGTTATACTTTTTTTCAACGATAAAGTCTTTAAGTTCTTGTCATTTCCTCACATATTTATATTATCCATTGGTATTGAAGTTGTAGCTCGATGTTCACACAACGTGAATGCTAATCAGTAAGTTATAGTTTTCAACTCTACTTCACTTAAATTGATCTCGGCAGCCGGATAGTAACAGTATTTATCACCAACCCTCATAAAATGATGATCAACTTAGTAAATGTTAGCTAAAATGTAATTTCAATACATGTTATTGAAAACCAATGGTATATTGTGTGTAGTTTAGGAATAGACTTGCACAACTTAGTTTGGCAATAGTATTCTTGGTGAAAATTTTTAAAAAGAAAATATTTCATTTCATAAAAAGAAATATCGGCTCAGAAATATAGTTCAACTATTTCCATTCTCTGTGTAAACTAAGATATATATATCCATTTTGTTAGCATTGTCTTGCTGTTTTATTGACTGTAATTTTCTTTTCTTTCTCCTCTTTCTTTCTTTTTTCAACCCCTTGTCGATTGACTGGTCATCTGATCCGCTTGTGTTATTTACGTTCATACATTTTTCCTCGAAAAAAGAACTTTCATTTATTTTATAATTGTTTCTAGGATAGAGAGGATTTTTTTTACAATATTCCGTTTCGTTTGTTGTTGATGAGGGTGGTGTTATTGTTACTATTTATGGATAAGCAACAGGGTTTCATCGTGTTTTCTTTATTGATTTCCGGACATGTGGGTATATATATATATATATATATATATATATATATATATGGTGCGTATTATAGGATGATACAATACTACAAAGCATAATATTCTTGAACAGACCGATGGTTTATTTAAATCTTCATGAATAAACGACTGTTGTCAAACCTTCATAGGTTTGTTTTCTTCTAGTCATTGCTTTTATTTGCGATTCTTTTTTAGCGAACATTTTATATCAGATTTTTGAATCTATTCTTTTTCAGCAAACAGTTTTTGTTGTTAGTTAGGGTGATCATAAAAGTCAATGTGAACTATGATGTAACCGCCCCTTACTCAAAGTAAGATCCTCAATAAAATCTCATTGAATTACAAAAACAGCACCTTACTTGTTACTTAATTTCACTATTTACCTCAAACACTACAATAGTTTATCTGTGAGAACAGTTTATTTCAAGTTACAAACAGTCAAAGGAATATTGATATATCGATATCCTGGTCCTTTGCAAGTCAATAAGCATAACTCGGAACCAACGATTTCATTTTGTTGGTGCTGGGATAACCTCAGTGGAATTGTTCCATAACATTTCGGCTTAATATTTAAATATGTCACGACCATTTTCCTAGGTATTTAAAAAGCTAGAAGGGATGGGTGAAGGGCAATGAAAGCCACATAAGCTTTGTTCAAGGACCTTCATTAATAACTTCTTATTAATATCAGAAGGGGTTTTGTGGATATTATAGTAATTCCAATAGTTGAGATCATGAGTCAATTGAAGCCAGACCACTATGAAAAACCTAGAAGCACTGGACAGCCGTTTCATCCTATTGTGGGACTCTCCAGCCAGTGCACATCCACAATCCACCTCGCGAGATTCGAACCCAGGACCTATCAGGCTTAACCTCTAGAACCACTGAGCCAGCATCCAACGGTGTTAATGTCCAGTGCTTCCAGGTTTTTCATAGTGGTCTAGCTTCAATTGATTCATGATCTCAACTATTGAAATTGCTTATTAGTCAAAAGTTTTATTTCAGTTAAGAAATTTTATTGTAACGATAATGAATGTAATGGTTCATTTTGTTTATAATTGCCTATTAAATTAAAGTTACCATGAAATAATTTTCTCCTGTGTAAATTTCAATGTTCACCTATATTTTTCAAATCTTTCACTGTAAAATGTAGCCCTGTCGCTGATTCCTTCTTACCTCATCCTAAACCATTGAATCTTTACAATGTACCAAGTTCGCAAATAGTTCGAACCGTTAGACATCTTCGGCGTATTAGACACATTCTTGGTGATTCAGTGAGTATCATTCGATATTTCATTTTATTTTGTATCCTATCGTGATCACTGTTCTGTGTAATATATTTTTTATCAAGAAATATGACCAGTTATTTAGTTAAGTTTGAACTGCATATCTTCCAGTTTAGAAATCCGAATAGTATTATACCTCCCAAATCTAATACATCTCTTTTACAATTGATTTCTGATATTTTTATACCACACCATGCGACAGGATTTTGCTTTACATTCTTATTCACATGCTACCCTATAGAGCTACTAGGCTGTACTAATTTTTCAGTTACGTAAACGTCTATACCCTCTACTTTTGGTTTGATAGTTTTGCTGTCTTAAGGCTATTCTTTGTTGCCATATTTACACAGATTTTCCATCACAAATTTGACTATTCATTTTGAATGTCAGGTTTTCCTTATCACTTGATTTTTTCATGTCTTCCAGCACCTTAAGGACTATTATCAAAGTGTTGTGTACCAGTCTTCAGGTCTATCGAGCTCACATTAGATCTCATTCGTATTAAAAGAATCTCAGTCGTTCGCAATTAGAGACTTGCCGTACCACAGTTGTAAAGAATCAATAATATCTCTAAAAGAAATTGCATTCGATACCATATCTTAATTCCCATCGAATAAGTTCATTCCTTTTTAAGAATAACGTGCATCATGAAATGACGTCAACTAAACAATCCATTCAAAACTAAGACAGACTTACTGAGTAGCTATTTCGTCCTAATTCGGAGCTTATATGTTCACATTATGTGCCTCTACAATCACACCACGAGTCAAACTGATGGTCATCTAGCTGTGCTTCTCGCTTTTGACAATGCCTGGTTTGAAAATCACAAAAACTATCATAGTTAAGGTATCATTACCAAGCTCTGATTTGATAATTTCGAATAAACAGAGCATTGGGTAGATTGTTATAAATAAATAATATGATTGTAATATCCCAATGAGTAGAAAAATCAGATATTTTGATGTTTCGTGACTCACTGTATGCCACTTCTTCAGAGAATAAATAACCAGATTAAAATTAATCCAATTTTAAATAGAACAACGGAACAATAAGAATATTATGTGATCAATCAAAAAACAGGTCTGAAAAAATCAATGTCATGTCATTTCGGTCAAGCTGATTCATAAGCGACATGTATGTAAATTTGTGTGTATGTATATGTGCACTGTTAAGGATGAAAATTGTGTGACTTTTATGGTGAGAAAGGAGAGAGTCCAATTGGTAAGGTAATAGTGTGAATTGTAAATAATTTCCGACTAGGTGGCTAGGATAGATAGTCCAAATAGGATGTATGGTAAGGCCTTCCTTTCTATTGACAGAAGTAGGATTAAGCATTATATGGAACGCTTCAGCTACTATCCTTTCTTTGTAATTGGAAAAGCCTTTTTGTAATATTTTGATATTTTTGAAATCGATTTGATGGTCGTTGAAAATAGCGTGAGCTGCTATTGCCGATTTAATTTGAATTCTATCCAATTCTGCAGGATTATTAGGTTTCTTTGTGTACTTAATATGTTCTTTGACACGAGTCAAGATTTCGCGAGATGACTCTTCAATATAGAAGGCATCACAATCGACACAACCTAATTTGTAGGCTCAGTTCTGTGTAGACATGAATGGGATTTTTTCTTTTAATTGGACTTAAGTACTTCCAAGTGTGTCCGTTGTTTTGAGATATACTTTAATTCTGTGTTGTTTTAAGATTCTTTGGAGTTCTTCAGTTGTGCCATGACGGTATGGAAAAACTGCAGTACCAATCCATGGCATTTCATCCGAATTATTTTTATTACGCACTGAACCGTCTTGTTTTAATATACTTCTAATAATCTGCGTAATGTAATTATATTTGTATGGAAACATTTCCACCAAGTGTTATTTTGTATTTTCATAATACTTAAGAAAAAATGTATGTACATATATGTGTAGACATATGATCGCGTGTTTTGTGTTTCATCTTGGAAAAAGTTTGCCATAAAAAACGACTACTTGACCAAAAACTATTTCTAGTATTCATTAATTACCGAAAATGTTCCTATTAGATCTTACTTCTGACTTTAACTAGTCTTTTTTTCAAATTTATTTAAATAGATTGGCTACACCAGTTCTCCAACGTCAGCGTCCACAAGTGCACTTGCAGATGAAGATAAAGATGACTCTGTTAGTTCACCTAAGGTTGGACAACTACGATCTCATGGTTATCATTCTGTTGAATCGATCAGACGATCTAGTTTACTATGTGATTGTTTTCCAAATCAGACTACTGATGTGAATGATAGGAAATCTGTAAAAATTTTGAACTCTCATACACCGTCATATCCTGTGACTGCATCTATCTACTGGAATGATTCTGAAATAGAGGTTAGCTTTTATTCTTTATAGTTTTGTTTTCACATTTGCAAATTAGGGTTTTATATTATGACAAAGTTGATTGTTTTTCTTTTAAATATTCTGACTTAAAGATGTTTACCATACATGCACTTGATTTCTGTTAATTGGTTTTTCACATTGAAATCATTTATTGTTAGTAGTCTTATACCTCAAAGTTAGTTCGAGTGCTGTTAGACGTGTGTGGGCAGTTGTTACTTTCTGGTTACCTACACCATGGAGGGATACTTCTTGAGGTGCTTGAGAAGGAAGCTAGATTAGTAGTGGTCTTGACGATCTAGCAAGGGAACCTCAGAACCCAGTAAACAACAAATTAAGACCAATTACACACAGTCTTTTTGCGACTACTTCTTGATGTGTTAGTTCTGGAGTTTAAATGCCTTACCTCTCGGTGTTTGATGTCCGTTGTTAAAACGCAGCATTTTTGCAGATGCTAGTCTCCTGAATGGGAAATTGTACTACTACTACTACTACTACTACTACTAC
>NW_017385987.1:505385-506980 GCF_000237925.1 Schistosoma mansoni | reverse complement strand
ACTACTACTACTACTACTACTACTACTACTCTGCACAGTCGATAGTGCGATTTCTCCCTTGGATTAAAAGTTTACCACTTTTAGCTGTTCTGTTCTCCAACGTTTTTGCCTATTGTTGTAGAATATAAAAAATCAAGTGTCCCATCCGACATAGCTCGATTGGGTCATCATAATGAGCAAGCCAGATAATCGTGTCGAAGTGCCAACTATAATCGGGAAAATATTAATTAATTGAGGATCTCGAGTTTAGTGAATATTTTGGTAATAAATAATTGATGCAATAAGGGTAAATAGAGCTACAACTAGCCGTTGAGAACAGTGAATAAATAGTCAGTATGAAACGCTAATTCAAAATTTTTTTGAAGTCACAATTTCAGAGATTACAGATTATTATTAACAGTGCAACTTCTAATAACTCCTATTTTTTGTTGTATGTTGGTATCTAATACTGTTGGGCGGGAGGTGGTTAGTAGAAGGATACCTTATTTCCTAAAAGTGTATTAATATACGCCTTATATCACATTACACCAATGGGAAAAAATTCGCGCACATGCATCTGATTGAAAGTTGAGTATATCACGATCGTTTAATAACTTCTAAATGAACAATTAAAAGATACGGTGTACTCCGTTGTTCCATCGTTTTTTAAAACTAATTAGTCTTCATGAGACTGTCAACACCATAAATGTCTCATACTATTATCATAGTAACGTGTAATGAATCACAGATAAAATATTGTCAATCCCAGTTTCTAGGCTTGTTAAGTTCACTGCTTTATATCTTTAAAAAGTGTGTAAGTAATAATTATGTGATATGGATTGGATGACACGGTTCAATTTTTTTACGTTGATTTAGGTGCATCCATTCTTTGTCTTCCTCAAAATTCTAAGCTTCTGAATTCTCCACAATTTTTTAAAATTTCAGTTATTTATATTGTCTTGATTCGCATCTTCGATGCCTAATCCTTTTTATTACCGTTAATACTGTTACTATCTCCACTATTCTGGAACATTTTTGACAATGTCATCTCTCCGTGCTAATTGGATGTGGCAACTTGAACCGATGAACATATGTACCAAGTTCTACATTGCAACTGATTAGGTGACTGATGTGATATGAATACTTAATTTTCAACTGATTCGCATTTTTATGAAATGATATTTAACATTTTTCAAGCGTATCATGTCACTCAAAATTTTAGAGGGGGGGGGGTAAATAGCATCGTACAATTAGAGTTTGTGTCATATAACTTGCATATGACTTTATTTAACTCTCATTTGATCGATATTAGGCAGTTCACGTGTTACTGCAACTTAATGGATGTGTATTTTTACTTCCCTTCTTTTAATAAATATTAAGTAATGTAGTATTTGGAGTGTATATACATATATATATATATATATATAACTTCAATATTTTCCAAGTTTTCATCAGGCTCAGTTTGTTGTAACATAAGTACGGTGTCACTTTCATTTCTGATTATTTCTGCACAAATATTTTATAATTTTCAAAGAAATCTTTCTGTATTAATATTTTTTAAAAGTTATGTTATAGTTCGTAGATTCATTTTTCGTGAAAAAGTAGACATTTAATTT
>NW_017385987.1:498256-505165 GCF_000237925.1 Schistosoma mansoni | reverse complement strand
AGGTGAAGTTTTTTTTTACCTAATTCATCCAAGAAAGTTTCCAGACTGAACTATAATCTAAACCCAATATTGTTTTGTATAATCCGCATTTATTTTTTAAAATCTGGAAACATATTTTCCTTCCCTACCCATTCATTCGAAAGCGTTTTAGTTATATTACATCCTAATATCATTAATGTCAATAGAAATTTTTACTTATTTTCATATATTAGAAATAAGATTGTGATTAATCATACAATTTTACATCAAATTTACTAGTTTTATTTGTCTCAGATGTAATCCTTGTGTTTATTTACTCATGAGTTGTGACGATACGTGTTGACAGCAATCTTTATTCTTATGTTGCATCTTTACATGTAAAGGGATTTAAGATTATCGTTCATATCCTAGGTACAAATTTACTAGTTTGGTTTCGGATGGGATATTCGTTACCATTAGTTGAAAGCCTACAATTGCAGAGCCCAAAATTGATCGCATCAGCGCAAATTTATTCATTCTGTGACTTCCTCTAGATATTAAAACGTAATATTACACCGTCATTTGATTTGGTTTTTCCTTTCTATATTAGACTATTTTCACTGTAATTTGTATTTGCATTATCTCAGATACTGAGTTATTTCCCTCCCTTCGTACTAATATGAAGTATGGCGAATAGGGTCATTGCACATTTTAGCTAGATCCTGAGTTAGTTATCGACGCCTGACCAGTTGACTTCTTGATTATTTATTAATATAACTGGGAAAAAATGGACATCATTACTTTTTATATGATTCTTTTTTGTTGAATTTTCATAGGATTCTAAAAAATCACTAGTTTGGTATAATTATCAAATGATGTTATCAGGTCAAACACTTGTGTTAACACGAGCGAATGATTCTTCAAGTCAGGTAAATTTCAGTTTTTTATTCTTCCTATCTTTCATTTACATTTATACTTAGCTTTACACGTTTTGTTTTAATTTTATCATTATCATATGCTTTGTTCCTACTTCTTATTTGTACTTTTATGTAACTATAGACAGGTTTAATGTAAGCAAATCTCTTTCTCTCTAGGCGTTTTTTCCTCTGGGGTTAAACCAAATTGAACTTGATATATTTTTACACTGTTAAGGGAAAGTTTATCAGCAGTTATATAGCCACTACTATTTTATAAATTAAGTCATATAAATATTATCTAAAATACGCAAAAAATAGTGAACCTGTTGTTTTGTTTTCACAGAAATTTGGTGCCACAATGTTCCTTTATTGATCTTTTTTCTGATCGTTCAATATTAGGTTAATTATCCTACATTATGCATAGGTAGCTAGGTGGGTGGAGAAAGAGGAAAATGGATAGCAGTTGTTTAATTAATCGATTATACTTTCATTTGACAATATATTCGAACTGTAAATTACTGACTAACTGATTCATTACACTGTAAAAAATAGTGGTTTGATTTTACACTGAAATCGAAGATATTTCGTTGTTGCTTTACTTCTCTCTCTATGGATTCAGTCATCTTTAAATATTTACACTAAACTAGGCACTAAACAAATATTTCTGTAGGCATAGTTAAGTTATGAACTTTTTTATTTCGAGTGTATTCGCACGTAAGACTCCCATGCTTTTTTAGTGCGGTTTCTGTTGGAAAATGCATTGTTTCCCGAAAATTCGACTAGAATCAACCAAAGAAAGGAACTTACTAATAATCTCCATTTTAAATTTGCAAACTGCACCCATGTCGTTAAGGCACACACCACGGAACTCGCTTCCTGAATGGGTGGTTCTCAAAGACACCTTTGAAAAAATATGCAAATGCCCGCGCATTTTCTCGTATATTATCAGTTGGAGTGGGGAGTAAAATTTTAGCATTTTTTTGTTTCCTAGATAGTTTAGGGGCATTGCAAAAAATCCAGTCGAAGAGCGCTGGGTCTGATTCACTATTATTTAAGTTTCGATCGTATAATTGAATATGAGTTATAACAGTTAACTTTCCTTTCTGTTTGTGATAGAGTATACATCATTTGTTCCTCTGTCGGTCAATTTTAATTATTATCATTACATAACCCATAATGGTATTGATATATTCATACCAATTATATGGATAATGCAATAATTATCAATTTTTATGAACAATCAGTTGTTGGACAAAGCTTAATTATTGTAATGCATAACCCTCGTGAATAACAGTGTAATATATATATATATATATATATATATATAGTATTTGATATCTTTCATGATGAGGTTGTTTATAGACTTCAGTATTTTTCGACAACGAATTTTGTTTCATTCAGATTTCTAATTATCACGCTGATCTTAACGACAATCCCATTCATATTCATATTCCATTGTCTGGAGAAAGTTTTGTTTGGTATTCAGCTTCCGAGTTGCCCGGGATAGCATGTACATCTTTACCATCTAATTGGGATCCTGAAACTGGAGTTATTGGCGTATTACACAGTTCAAGATTAAACTTAACATGTTACCTTAGCTTTTCGGATCATCAGATAGCGTCTAATATCTTTGGTCATCATGGACCAGGGAAAATGAGTGAAGAGTCTAAAAAGGTAATTATTTCTAATATTCATCTCTTTGTTGTTACATTTTTTGCCGTATTTTATTCTTTGTCAACAATCACAATTCATTGACCTTCAGGACGTTGACAATTGTTTTCAAAGCTTTTCTTTTATTTGTCTATTTTTATGAACTCCAGTTTCTTATAGATGTCATACTATCTCTTTAATATTTCTTTATTCTTACAGTCGCTGTCACGAGATTAAATTATTTCATTCATATATTTATCAACTGTTGGTTTATAACTTTTAGTTAAATGTACAATTTAATGGTTGGCAGTGACTCAATTTGTTAGAAACAAAGTTAAATACCTTAGATGATGACATTGCAGTGAACGAAAACTCGGGTACGGCAAAACAATTTATTGTTTTATGCAAACTTACACAGTGCCTTTGTAAAATATGAAAATCATTCATTAAATACATTATTTGGATATCTTGCTTCAGTTGTCCTTTACATACTTCATCATTCCTCTGATCCTGTTGTTATTCCGATCGCTCTTCGTTTTCATTCCTCTTCTCTTTATTTGTCTTCTGTTGGTAAGCATTCTACTTCCAATTCCTGCTACATACTGCTTGTCTATCCGCACATGTAGTTCACGTCACACTGATCTACTCTTTAAAAGAAAGTCAAGCAACAAAGCAGGCATATTTGGGATGCGATTCTCCCCCTCGAAATGCAATATGTTACTTCAGGATTGGGTTGCATCGACACCTGAACTAATGATAGGGAGTGAAGTAGTTGAGCGTGTTGACAGCTTCACATATCTTGGGAGTATCATCAGCCCTTGTGGTCTGGTGTGTGACGAAATCTCAGCACGGATACAGAAGGCTCGACTAGCTTCCACCAACTTGCGTCATTTATGGCGTAGGCGAGATATCCGTCTAGCAACCAAAGGATGGGTTTACTGTGCAGCAGTTCTTTCCTTCCTACTTTATGGCAGTGAAACATGGCCGATAAGAGTAGAGGATATTCGTAGGCTACTAGTATTCGATCATAGGTGTCTTCGACTCATTGCTCGTATATCCTGGGACCACCGGGTAAGTAATGCAGATGTTAGGAAACGGGTACTAGGTAAGGATGGCGAATCGATTGATGAAGTAGTGAAACTTCATCAGTTGAGATGGCTGGGACATGTGTTACGTATGCCCAACCACCGACTGCCCCGACGTGCAATGCTTTATGGTGTAGGAGTAGGTTGGAAGAAAGCTAGGGGCGGCCAGACCAAAACATGGCATAAATCCATGAAGTTGCTGACAAGTGGACTGAGCCATGTTGGTAGGTGTAGACTACCTGGTTGGGATCCGCGAGATGATGGCAACTGATAGTTAGAGACCCTGAATGACATGGCTCAAAATCGTTTACAATGGCGAAGGTGCATCCACTCTTTGTGTTCTGCCAAATTTTAGTCTTCTGAATTCTTCATGTCCCTTTCTTTTTCTCTTTCCAAATTTATTTCACTGGATTATACTCCTTCAATAACATCTTCAAACTAAAATCTTTGGATTACTGCTTATACTATTACTACGATAACTTATTACGACAACTTCATCTCTGTGCTAATGTGGTATGGCAACTCGAACTGATGTACGTACGTACGAAGTTCTACGTCGTAACTGACTGACTGACTGACGTCTACTCTTTAAAAGAAAGTCACTCTTGAGGTCATTTTTCTCTCCGTGCAGCTTTCTTTTTTGTCACAGCCTGTGCCACGCTTCCCGCCGAAATGTAGAGTCCACCAGCGCTCTGACTACCGTATCTTTGTCGACCTGTAGGGCCCAGCATCCAGGACGTTCCATGTCTTCTCCCCGTCGACAGCGACTGCTACACCCAACGCCGTTTCACCAGGTCACTCCAACAGTACTTAAAATAATTTATGGTACCACAAATCTATCCACGTAATTCGCCCCTCTTTCCTTTTGTCCCATAACTTTTATTCATTTTATTTGTAGGAGTTTGTAATTTCCTATTGCTAATATTTTGGACTCAAATTTATCAGGCTGTGTTAGTTGATGTACATGTATCAACCGATCACAGCCCTGTCATTATGGCTATTAAATCTAGGACACGCATTTCGTCTTATTCGGGGCCCATCAACGGTTTCTATATTCATTATTTACTTTAGTTGGATTGTTAAGGTGGTTTAATACAATGTGAAGATAATTTTCATTATATCTCGGGTCTGGGACAAACAGCTACCCAATTTCAATCAACCAATAAACAAATTTTTTTATTAGTCTTCATTTTTGATTGTTAAACCTTGTGTGCACACCTCGGTACTTGCATTATGAATGGCTAATTTTCAAAGATAAATAAAAATAATTTATAAGTTGTTGGAGATACTAGGTCCCTAGAAATCATTTGGTAAACGTCTTAGTTTTGTAATTTTATCTCGGAAGTTTGAGTTTCTCATTTTCACGCCAAGAACGCCCATTTTTAGCTTCAGATTATATTTCTCCCTTGACAGGACCTTAAATGTCATTGGTTCATTCCCTTTCTTAATACGCTACTTTTTGACGTTTTCTCAAAGAAATTTTTATATTGTATATATACTCTTGAATTGTATACCTGTTTGTCCGTACTTCTGGCTGCTTGTGGAATATACCTTTCCCTAAGCTGAACCTGGTCTTCTCCCTCTAGTTAGCAGGGCCTGAACTCATTGGAATAGTTTAGCTTGTTTTGTTGTGTTGCTGATCCTTCGTTCCGTTCACCGATTTTAGGTGATCTCGTAATCTTTTCAAACGTGGCATAAGTACACTAGCATTTTTCTCTGCCTTATTGTTGCCTGGAGTAGGTAACGATCTTTTAACTATCTTCCCATTATAAATATATTAATTTATTTATAACAATCTACCCAATGCTCAATTTATTCAAAATTATCAAATCAAAACTTGGTAATGATACCATTAGTTTAAAGGCTGAACAGAAAGTTTTTCGGGGGGGGGACTGGACATAATAAAAGTTCAGTTGAAGAGTGTTGGTCCACTCATGTGTTTTGATTGCGTTAAGATTCAAATTATATAGCTAGAGCCTGGTCATTACAATAGTTTTAATATCTAATGTTGTTTTATTATTAACATCTCACAGAAACACTCCACAGCAAATTCATCTCAAAATAGCTTGCCATCACATAGATTACGTTCTAAGTTTTCCTCTGGACGATCTAGTCTTGGTCTTGCTGGACCTTCTGGTGTAACTCCACTATTTAAAGCTGTTGGAACTGCTGCGGCATCAGTTGGTATGCAGCTTAGCGAGTATGTGAATTTTCAAGGATTATTACAGTCGCATAAACAAGCTACAGTTTCTGTCTCTTCTCCACAAGAGTCTGCTTTATCTGGAAATGGTGATATTAGTAAATCAAATGGTAAGTTTTTGTTTAAGTTTTTGTGGTTCAGTCGAACCTATAATAGTACGCGGTCAGCTGTCTGAAAAACTACAAAACTGAATGTGTTCTGTTGTCATCTCCGAACTTTCTTTTCGACGAAATCATTTACTTAAGCTGTACATTCGTATATATAGTGATATGGAAAATATATGTCTATAGTAGGCTAGAAAATATTTCATTATAAATGGATTCGACAATAAATAACAAATGAGGTGACGTACTAATCAAGGGGTAAGGAAGAAAATAATTTATGGGTCAGATAATAGTTCAATTGACAGATATGAAGAGAAGCGACAAACACAAAGGTCATAATAATAATAATAATAATAATCTGAGTAATAATCAAGAAAACTTATATAAGGTAATAATAATAATAATAACTGATTAGAGTTTAAATGTAAAATAGTAATTTAAAAAACAAAAAACCGATAATAATCAGATAAAAGTACAGAAAAAACAAAAAACTCCAAAAAACGTACCCAATCCAAAAAACGTACCCAATGAGGGTAAGAGGTTGGACAAATCGTTTCTGCACGCAAAGTTCAGGCTTGAATTCATGGATTGCCAATGCCTCAGCAGTGCATAAAATATTGATTCGACCTCCCTTTGATCCGACCTCCCTTTGATCCGGTTCCTTTAACTCTATAGACTATTTTAAAAGACGTCTCTTTTGGAGCAATGTGTCCACAATTGATCAAGTGCTCATGTATCGAACTGGTTATTTTTTTACATTCACCTTTTAGGAGCCAAGCTGGATAGTGTTCAGAGATACGTTTGGAAAGCGATCGCTTTGTGCGGCCTATATAACGTGCTCCACATGAGCAAGTAAATTTATAAATACACATCTTTGTGGCCCAAAGCGAAAGTTTATCCTTAACACACCCCCGAATGGTAGGCCGGCTATAGAAAACTTATTCCGAGCTTGGCTGTGTAAAAAGTTTTATTCAACGATTATTGAAAACCGTTTT